>NW_007744237.1:16772-17431 GCF_000696425.1 Galeopterus variegatus
AAGGAGTTGGGTTTAGCATGATTCAAATGAACCAATCCCCTGGAAACACTGTTGCCCATCCTCCTCCTCCTCCACTGCATTTATCATTCAGATAATAAGACTCAATGTTTCTCTCTTCTAACATGCCTGATCAACTGCTGAAATACCTGCAATATTAGAGCATCTGTGTTTACGCACCAGAACACTGGAACACATCATGCCCAATTAGCTCAAGCTAAAGTGCCCTCTCTGTGTGTGAAAGATGTTGTCTTGTACCATGGAAACCACCCACATACATTTGCTTCAAATTTGCTGTTACAAGTTGGGNCCCAACATTGATTCTTGGGCAAATCATATAATTTTCTCACACTTGTTTGCTCATCTGTTAAATAGGGATGAGTTGCCATCTCCTGGGAATTTGGAGGACTACTAAAACAATAGGTAGATAGGGTATATTACACTTATAAAAGTATCAAATACAGTTGTCCCTTGAACAACATGGGGTGAACTGCACAGGTCCCCTTTACATGGATTTTTTTCAATAGATATATTACAAAATTTTTGGTTTACAGTTAAGTAGCCTACCTAACAGTTATTACTAGGCTATTAGTAGTTAAACAGTTTAACTACTATTTAAGTACTAGTTAAGTAGTTACGTTTGGGGGAAGTCAAAAGTGCCC
>NW_007744238.1:0-584 GCF_000696425.1 Galeopterus variegatus
AGCTATGACCAACACTGTGACCACAATTATAGATCCAGAAGAGATGGAAGGAACAACTTCCGTAATGGATATATCTGAGCAGGAAAGTTTCAATAAAGGGGAGAAATCACAGAAAAAGTGGTCTACCTGATTTGGCCCACAGAAGGACAGACTCAATAAACAACTGGTAAATGTCCAAGCATTCACACATCCTCCCAGATAAGAAGCCACCACTAAGATGATGCAGACTCCAGGGGACATGTGAGTGGAGTAGAGCAGGGGTGAACAGATGGCCACATAGCGATCATAGGCCATGGAAGCCAGCAGGACGCACTCAGTTGTTCCAAACATGACCACAAAACAGAGCTGGGCTTCACAGCCAGCAACTGGGAAGGCTGTTCCATTTCTAACGAATCCTATAAGCATTATGGGTGTGACTGATGTGGAACACCCAATGTCTACAAAAGCCAAATGGGTGAGGAACAGGTACATGGGGGTATGGAGCTGCGAACACCTTCTTATTAAAGTGATTATGCTGATATTGCTTACTAAAGTGACAACATGGATTGCTAGAAATATTACAAAAAAGATGGCACAAAGGGTAG
>NW_007744238.1:2037-3768 GCF_000696425.1 Galeopterus variegatus
AATCAGTTATATTTGTTTTATGTAATATTTATGTAATGCTTCTCAAACTTTGATTCTGAAATGGCTCAGCTAAAGTCTAGATCCACAGTTTCAATGATCTTCTGGGAGTCTACAGTTGGAACTCCTACAAATACCTCAAATTGCACCTCCTCCATAACAAACTCATTCTTTTCTTAGAAAAATCCTCCTGTATTGTGTATCTGGGGAACAATACTACCATTCATTCAACAGAGTGAAAGGCAACCTATAGAATGGCAGAAAATATTTTCAAACTATGTACCATATAACAGGTTAATCTCTGAAATACATAAGGAACTCCTACGACTCAGTAGTCAATTTATTTTCAATAAAGATGCCAAGTCAAATCAACTATATTTTCAACAAATGATGCTGGGAAATCTTTATATCCATATGCAAAATAAGAATTTATACACTTACCTTACACCGTACACAAAAATTAATTCATTTGAATCATAGACCTAAATGCAAGAGCTACAGCTATAAAATCTTTAGAGGTAAATATAGGAGAATATCTTTGTGACCTTGTGTTATGCAGAGATTTTTAAGCTATGACACCAAAAGCACAATCCCTAAATGAAAATTTAGTGTTTTCAAAATTTAAAACCTTGCTTTTCAAAACTACCATCCACAAAATAAAAAGTCAAGCCACAGACTTGGAGAAAATATTTGCAAAATTCTATATTGGATAAGGAACTTATATCTAAAATATGTAAAAAATTCTTACAACTCAATAACGAGAAGAAAAATAAACCAATTTTTAAAATGTGCAAAAGAATTGGATAGTTACTTTGCCAAAGAAGATATATAAATAATCACGCTCAAGTAACCCAAAGGAAGGCAGGAAAAGGAAAACAAAGAAATGAGAAATGAGAGAACAAACAGAAAACAAAAATAAAATGGCATACTTAAGCCATAATACAAGACATATCAATAATTACATTAAATGCAAATGTTTCAACATCATTAGCTATTAGGTATGTACAAGTTAAAACTATGAGGAGAAACCACCATACATGTGTTTGAATGGTTCAAATTTTTAAAATATTGGCAATTCCAAGTGCTGACGAGGAGATGGAGCACCTGGAGCTCTCATAATCTGCAGACAGAAATGCAAAATAGCACAACCACAGTGGAAAACAATTAAGCACTTTCTTATAAAGTTACACATATATTTACCATGTTATCTTGCAACACTACGCCTAGATATTTATCCTAAAGAAATGTAAATTTATATTCCCACAAATAACTGTACAAAAATGTCTATAAATCTCTATCTATAATCGTCAAATACTGACAGCAACCCAAATACCATTTAATACATGAATGCATAAAGAAACTAATACATCCATGCAGTGGAATACTACTCAGCAAAAAAGGAAGCAAACACACAATTTGGATGAATTTCCTAGCCATTATGGTAGGTAAAGAAGCCAGTCTCAAAGAACACATACAGCATGATTCCATTTATGTAATATTCTCAAAAAGACAAAACTATATTGATGGAGAAGAGTTCAGTGGTTGTCAGGGGTTTGGGGTGGATGGAGGCGAGTCTACGAAGGGATAATACAAGGGAGTTTTTTGAGGTGCTACGATTCTTCTGTGTCCTGATTATGCTGCTGTTTATACAAATCTATACTTGTTCACCAAAAGAAGTGATTTTACCATATGTTAATTTTAAAATAAAATCAATCAAATGAGGAGAAAAAAAAA
>NW_007744238.1:5580-15993 GCF_000696425.1 Galeopterus variegatus
CACTGAGGGTTGCGATCCGTTGCCGGACATGGAAAAAGATAAAAAAGACAAAAAAAAAAAAAATCTGTTTAATCTTATCAATTGGTGCCCAGGACTTAATGCTACAAACCACTTCCTTTTTGTATAAAAACGCTGAAACATTTGGATACAGCTATGGGGTCTCCACTACCTTCCCTTTTCTAAAATTAACCATCCATAATCCCTTTGGCCATTCCGCCTATGACATACTTTTCAAATCCCTTACAATTCTCTTTGTCAGCTTCTGAGCATACTCTGGTCTGAGGAATGGGATCAAACACAGTGCAGTACTAGCGCTCTTTGCCTTCCGGCTCAAGGGGGTTTAGTGGGGCCAACCCTACTTTCATTGTGCACATGCTGTGAGCTTCAGTCTGTGCTGACAGCAGAGTCATGGAGACTGGAGTCACACAGTCAGATCCTGGGCCTCCCCTGGCCACCTGTGTTAACTTGCACATGGCACTTACTCTGAATCTCAGTTTCTGCATTTGTGAAATGGGAAAAAATGCCCTTATAATGGAGCTTTGTTGTAAGAATAAAATAAATAATATCTGTAGCGTACCCAGAGGTGTTTTGTCATACATCAGGGCTAAGAAACTAACTTTCCTTAAGTAAAACTGAAGTATTGGTAGATTCTCAATTATTCAATTTTTGATTAGAAGTACAATTTTTCTTTCAATGCATGTCAAGGGATTTTCACCACAAATCCAAAATAAGACAGGAAGTACAATAGCTGGTGCCTTCTTAGCTCTGGACTATGCCAATAAGATATCTAACATGACAACTTGTCCTTCCCTTCCTCTCCACTGAACACCTAAGGTCCTTTCTAGAGCTCCCCATTTTGACAGCCCATTCATGCTTGCTTACCTGGATCAGGGATTCTGACTACATAAATATCCTTTCCCTCAATGCATTGGTCAGTTTGATGATGAATAAAGGGAAAGGAGTGTGAACCTCATCCAGGCTGAGTATCAGGCGAATTTTCTTGATTGCCTTTTCATACTCTTAGTAACACAAGCTTAGCAATGGCTTTGGCTGCTGCGGACCATCCACATTGTTCCTGGGGATTCAAGAAAGCCTGGTTTGGGTGTGCCTTGAGTGATGACTTCATAGTTCATCTTTTGCTGAGGCCACAGATTCTACCAGGGTAAAGAGCTAAGGTTGGTGAGAATAGTTCTTTATTTTTAATTTCTCATTGAACAAATAAAAATGTAAATTATTTTAAAATCCATGACTATCGAACTCACCTTTCACAGCCGGAATTGTTGATTATGAATTCCAGAGAACTTTATAAAGTAGATGTTTTTCATTTAGTTTTGTAGGTGGCTGGGGGCTGAGTATGTACAATGTGAACGATTTAGTGCTCCCCTCAGACAGGGAAAATAATTACGTACATGCTGTGAGGATGAAGGTGTATATATTTGTGTGGTAGGAAAGACTGGAAGACTGATAGAACACAGCAAATTCCCTAGGGCTGTATTGCTTCCCCTTCAAGGAACAGGTCCTTGGGTTTGTCGTACAAAAATGACTTGTGGAACCAGGTGACTCATTAAGGCTTGTCTGGCCCTTCCCAAAGGAGCATGTATATGCTATAGTGTCCTTTGGAATCCCTTCTCCCTCGTCAAATGAAAGTAAAGCAGAGAGTTCTTGGTTTCTCAGAAGCATGTCCAACATTCAAAACGATTAGATTCTCCGCTAAACTGGGCTCAGTATGATGATGCCAGAATATTTTCCAATTAAAATAACCTTTGAATGAAATTGAAAAGGAACATTGGTGTTGAAGGAAGAAATAGTAAGAAAGAAAATTATTACTTTGACTTAGTGACCATTTAGGGGCAGGAAATAAACTCAGCATAATTCTGTCTAGAATTCTATGTACACAAGATTGGTCGTTATTTAAGTGTCTTGGAACTCCTTTCTTCCCACCATTCAACAGAGAAATTCAAGACAGTCTTCTGAGGCATATAAGTACTGAACTTCCATTTAGGCAGCAGGCAATAAGCCAAGTGTCTTAGAGACTTGACTCAATTCATTCCCCAAATACCTCACCTTCCTTTATATGCCTTAAGGGTTAACATTGAGGTCCATCATTCCTACAGCTCTTTGACAAGTTCCAGTAAGCAGAGGCATGTCAAAGTGATTTTTTTTTTTTTTTTTGCTGTACACAACCATCATTGTCTAACCTCAAGTTTTGCTCAAGGCCAAATTCCTTTACTTCTTGCATCATACATTTACCCATGTCCCTTCTATGATTGTCTGACTCTAAATGGGAACATGTTCTTCAACATAAAATCATCAAAATTCCTCACTTTGTCAGTTCTATTTAAACGTACTTAAATTATCAAGAAGCAGAGAGGATTGCAACACCATAATAAGAAGAAGCAGTTTCCCAAATCTTCATAACTATGTGTGTCAATAGATCTGCAACCTACTCAACTTATCTTCAGCACTAATTTGAATTATTAGACTTTTTGGAAAGTAGCAGTGGCCAGTGCACCATAAGGCATAAGATGTTAAGACCAAGCCCATCATTTGTTTAATCGCTGGTTTATTCAAACCATCAACCTACCTAAATTGAGTCCCTGCTCTCCAAAGCACAAAACAAAACATAACAAAATAAACCTCAACCCAGACGGAATTTATCACATAGTGTGATCACTAAGTGGCACAATGACAGCATGTAGGAGTTGCTTCAAAAATATAGAAAAACAAGTGATTAACTTTTCATCAAGGGGTTGTTTAGGGAAGACAGCATAAATAGATAGTCAGATGCTAACATGGAGCATATTTGCAAGAATTTTGATGGAAGCTTTGTCCACAGACTTGGAAAAAGAATTGTTGGAATAGAAATTTGGCTGGGGATGGAGACCAGTAGCAGTGCTATCAATGTGCTAATTTCATCTCTGTAGACAAAACAGACCCCTTAGCTAAGGGTATCAAGTCGTGGAGAGTAAGAGATGGAGCAATATGTGAAAGCAGAAAAAGCACAGTCCACTGTTACTCAAAATGTACTTCATGGACTGGTGCTACATGGTAGACTGTTTATTATCAGTCCATGACATGTTAAGGACAGAAGTTGAGAGTAAGCATTTACACTTTTATGGCAATTTGAGAAAATACTTTTAAGTGTGTTGAATCTAATAATTTAAAAAAGAAATACCACATGTTCTCACTCATAACTGGGAGCTGAATCCATAAATAAACAAATAAAGAATAAAGAGAGACAGAGAGAGAGAAAGAAAGGAACAGCACTCACAGCAATATGCTGAACTTATAGAAAGAGAAAAAAGAACCATGGTTACTAGAGGTGGAAAAGGGGAGGGGAGGGGGAGAGACAGGGGGCCGATGAAGAATTGGTTAATGCACACAAAGAATGAGTGCATATTATAATGATGAATAAGCTAACTATACTGATCTAATCACCACACATTGTGCACAATTATTGAAAATCAATGTTGTACCCCACATGTATGTATAATATATTATCTTTAAAAAAAGGAAACAGAAATCTAATGCCTAATAAACCTTTTAATTAAAAAAAATAGGAATTTTATAGTTTCAGGTCTTGTATTTAAGTCTATAATCTATTTTGAGTTCATTTTGGTATATGGCAAGAGGTACTAGTTGAAGATGTAGTTTCATTCTTCAACATATGGGTGTACTGTTTTCCCAGCAGCAGTTATTGAAGAGGCAGTCTTTTCCCCAATATATGTTCTTGGTACCTTTGTCAAAGATCAGTTGGCTGTAAGAATGTGGGTTGATTTCGGGGTTCTTGATTCTGTTCTATTGGTTGGAGCATCTGTTTTTATGCCAGTACCATGCTATTTTGTTTACTATAGCTTTGTAGTATAGTTTGAAGTCAGAGAGCATTATGTCTTTATTTCTTTAGCTCAGGATTGCTTTGGCTATTCAGAGTCTTTCGTTGTTCCACATGAATGCTAAATTGTTTTCTCTATTTCTGTGAAGAATGTTATTGGTATTTTAATGGGGATTGAATTGAACCTGTAGATCACTTTGGGTAGTATTGACATTTTCACAATGTTAATTCTTAAAATCCAAGAGCATGGAATGTCTTTCCATCTTTTTGTGTCCTCTTTCATTTCTTTCAGCAGTGATTTGTAGTTTTCATTGTAGAGATCTTTCATCTCCTTCATTACATTTATTCCTATGTATTTCATTTTTTTTGGTGACTATTGTAAGTGGGCTTGCTTTCTTGATTTCTTTTTCTGTTAGCTCCTTATTGGAGTATAAAATTGCTACTGATTTTTCTGTGCTGATTTTGTGTCCTGAAACTTTACTGAAATTGTTTATCAGATCTAAGAATTTTTTTTGTAGAATTTTTAAGTTTTTCTATATATAGGATCATGTCATCTGCAAACAAGAACAGNCACAGATTCTACCAGGGTAAAGAGCTAAGGTTGGTGAGAGTAGTTCTTTATTTTTAATTTCTCATTGAACAAATAAAAATGTAAATTATTTTAAAATCCATGACTATCGAACTCACCTTTCACAGCCGGAATTGTTGCTTATGAATTCCAGAGAACTTTATAAAGTAGATGTTTTTCATTTAGTTTTGTAGGTGGCTGGGGGCTGAGTATGTACAATGTGAACGATTTAGTGCTCCCCTCAGACAGGGAAAATAATTACGTACATGCTGTGAGGATGAAGGTGTATATATTTGTGTGGTAGGAAAGACTGGAAGACTGATAGAACACAGCAAATTCCCTAGGGCTGTATTGCTTCCCCTTCAAGGAACAGGTCCTTGGGTTTGTCGTACAAAAATGACTTGTGGAACCAGGTGACTCATTAAGGCTTGTCTGGCCCTTCCCAAAGGAGCATGTATATGCTATAGTGTCCTTTGGAATCCCTTCTCCCTCGTCAAATGAAAGTAAAGCAGAGAGTTCTTGGTTTCTCAGAAGCATGTCCAACATTCAAAACGATTAGATTCTCCTTCAAAACAATTAGATTCTCTGCTAAACTGGGCTCAGTATGATGATGCCAGAATATTTTCCAATTAAAATAACCTTTGAATGAAATTGAAAAGGAACATTGGTGTTGAAGGAAGAAATAGTAAGAAAGAAAATTATTACTTTGACTTAGTGACCATTTAGGGGCAGGAAATAAACTCAGCATAATTCTGTCTAGAATTCTATGTACACAAGATTGGTCGTTATTTAAGTGTCTTGGAACTCCTTTCTTCCCACCATTCAACAGAGAAATTCAAGACAGTCTTCTGAGGCATATAAGTACTGAACTTCCATTTAGGCAGCAGGCAATAAGCCAAGTGTCTTAGAGACTTGACTCAATTCATTCCCCAAATACCTCACCTTCCTTTATATGCCTTAAGGGTTAACATTGAGGTCCATCATTCCTACAGCTCTTTGACAAGTTCCAGTAAGCAGAGGCATGTCAAAGTGTTTTTTTTTTTTTTTTTTGCTGTACACAACCATCATTGTCTAACCTCAAGTTTTGCTCAAGGCCAAATTCCTTTACTTCTTGCATCATACATTTACCCATGTCCCTTCTATGATTGTCTGACTCTAAATGGGAACATGTTCTTCAACATAAAATCATCAAAATTCCTCACTTTGTCAGTTCTATTTAAACGTACTTAAATTATCAAGAAGCAGAGAGGATTGCAACACCATAATAAGAAGAAGCAGTTTCCCAAATCTTCATAACTATGTGTGTCAATAGATCTGCAACCTACTCAACTTATCTTCAGCACTAATTTGAATTATTAGACTTTTTGGAAAGTAGCAGTGGCCAGTGCACCATAAGGCATAAGATGTTAAGACCAAGCCCATCATTTGTTTAATCGCTGGTTTATTCAAACCATCAACCTACCTAAATTGAGTCCCTGCTCTCCAAAGCACAAAACAAAACATAACAAAATAAACCTCAACCCAGACGGAATTTATCACATAGTGTGATCACTAAGTGGCACAATGACAGCATGTAGGAGTTGCTTCAAAAATATAGAAAAACAAGTGATTAACTTTTCATCAAGGGGTTGTTTAGGGAAGACAGCATAAATAGATAGTCAGATGCTAACATGGAGCATATTTGCAAGAATTTTGATGGAAGCTTTGTCCACAGACTTGGAAAAAGAATTGTTGGAATAGAAATTTGGCTGGGGATGGAGACCAGTAGCAGTGCTATCAATGTGCTAATTTCATCTCTGTAGACAAAACAGACCCCTTAGCTAAGGGTATCAAGTCGTGGAGAGTAAGAGATGGAGCAATATGTGAAAGCAGAAAAAGCACAGTCCACTGTTACTCAGAATGTACTTCATGGACTGGTGCTACATGGTAGACTGTTTATTATCAGTCCATGACATGTTAAGGACAGAAGTTGAGAGTAAGCATTTACACTTTTATGGCAATTTGAGAAAATAATTTTAAGTGTGTTGAATCTAATAATTTAAAAAAGAAATACCACATGTTCTCACTCATAACTGGGAGCTGAATCCATAAATAAACAAATAAAGAATAAAGAGAGACAGAGAGAGAGAAAGAAAGGAACAGCACTCACAGTAATATGCTGAACTTATAGAAAGAGAAAAAAGAACCATGGTTACTAGAGGTGGAAAAGGGGAGGGGAGGGGGAGAGACAGGGGGCCGATGAAGAATTGGTTAATGCACACAAAGAATGAGTGCATATTATAATGATGAATAAGCTAACTATACTGATCTAATCACCACACATTGTGCACAATTATTGAAAATCAATGTTGTACCCCACATGTATGTATAATATATTATCTTTAAAAAAAGGAAACAGAAATCTAATGCCTAATAAACCTTTTAATTAAAAAAAATAGGAATTTTATAGTTTCAGGTCTTGTATTTAAGTCTATAATCTATTTTGAGTTCATTTTGGTATATGGCAAGAGGTACTAGTTGAAGATGTAGTTTCATTCTTCAACATATGGGTGTACTGTTTTCCCAGCAGCAGTTATTGAAGAGGCAGTCTTTTCCCCAATATATGTTCTTGGTACCTTTGTCAAAGATCAGTTGGCTGTAAGAATGTGGGTTGATTTCGGGGTTCTTGATTCTGTTCTATTGGTTGGAGCATCTGTTTTTATGCCAGTACCATGCTATTTTGTTTACTATAGCTTTGTAGTATAGTTTGAAGTCAGAGAGCATTATGTCTTTATTTCTTTAGCTCAGGATTGCTTTGGCTATTCAGAGTCTTTCGTTGTTCCACATGAATGCTAAATTGTTTTCTCTATTTCTGTGAAGAATGTTATTGGTATTTTAATGGGGATTGAATTGAACCTGTAGATCACTTTGGGTAGTATTGACATTTTCACAATGTTAATTCTTAAAATCCAAGAGCATGGAATGTCTTTCCATCTTTTTGTGTCCTCTTTCATTTCTTTCAGCAGTGATTTGTAGTTTTCATTGTAGAGATCTTTCATCTCCTTCATTACATTTATTCCTATGTATTTCATTTTTTTTGGTGACTATTGTAAGTGGGCTTGCTTTCTTGATTTCTTTTTCTGTTAGCTCCTTATTGGAGTATAAAATTGCTACTGATTTTTCTGTGCTGATTTTGTGTCCTGAAACTTTACTGAAATTGTTTATCAGATCTAAGAATTTTTAGTAGAGTCTTTAGGGTTTTTCTACTTAAAGTATCATGTCATCTGCAAATAGGGAAAGTTGGACTTCATCTTTTCCAATCTGGATTCCCTTTATTTCTTTCCCTTGCCTGATTTTTCTGGCTAGTACCTCCAGTACTGTGTTAGATAGAAGTGGTGAGAGTGGGCATCCTTGTCTTCCTGTTGTTAAGGGAAAGGCCCTCAGTTTATACCCATTCAGAATGATACTGGCATCCAAGAGCATGGAATGTCTTTCCATCTTTTTGTGTCCTCTTTCATTTCTTTCAGCAGTGATTTGTAGTTTTCATTGTAGAGATCTTTCATCTCCTTCATTACATTTATTCCTATGTATTTCATTTTTTTTGGTGACTATTGTAAGTGGGCTTGCTTTCTTGATTTCTTTTTCTGTTAACTCCTTATTGGAGTATAAAATTGCTACTGATTTTTGTGTGCTGATTTTGTGTCCTGAAACTTTACTGAAATTGTTTATCAGATCTAAGAATTTTTTTTGTAGAATTTTTAAGTTTTTCTATATATAGGATCATGTCATCTGCAAACAAGAACAGTTTGACTTCATCCTTTCCAGTCTGGCTATGCTTTATTTCTTCCCCTTGCCTGATTGCTCTGTCTAGTACTTCCAATACTATGTTAAATAGGAGTGGTGGTAGTGGGCATCTTTGTCTTCTTCTTGTTGTAAAAGGGAAAGCTTTTGGCTTTTCCCTATTCAGGAAAATTATTGGCTATTTGTTTTGCATATATAACTTTAAATGTGTTGAGATACTTTCCTTCTGTACCTAATTTGCTGAGAGCCATTACCATGAAGGGATGTTGAATTTTGTCTATGTTTTTTTCTGTGTCTATTGAGATAATCATATTGTTTTTGTCCTTGATTTTGTTGATGTGGAATATCATATTTATTGACTTGCATATGTTGAACCATCCTTGCATCTCTGGAATGAATCCCCCTTGATCATGGTGTATACTTTTTTTGATGTGTTGCTGTATTCTGATTGCTAATATTTTGTTGAGGATTTGTGCATCTATGCTCATCAATGACATAAGCCTGTAGCTTTCTTTTTTTGTTCTATCTTTGTCCAGTTTTTGGTTTCAGTGTGATGGTGGCCTCAGAGAATGAGTTTGGGAGAATGGTCTCTTTCAACATTTTGGAATAGTTTGAGGAAAATTACATTAATTCCTCTTTAAGGGTTTGGTGGAATTTAGCAATCAAGCCGTCCAGCCCTGGGCTTTTCTTTGTTGGGAGTACTGCTGGTTATTGCTTTATTCTAATTGTTTACCAATGGTCTAGTCAGGTTTTCTATTTCTTCTTGGTTCAGGCTTGGTAGTTGGTATGTGTCCAAAAATTTATCCATTTCCTCCAGGTTTTCAAAAATTTGTTGGTGCATGGTTGTTACAATAGTCTGTAATGATTTTTTGTATTTCTGTGGTATTGGTTTTAATGTCTCCTTTTTCATTTCCAATTTTTGTTATTTGGGTCTTCTCTTCATACTACCGATCATACCAGTGCTGATGGGATGTTCAGGTACCCACTATTATTGTATTGTGTTCTATCTCCTTCTTTATTTCTAATAGTGTTTGCTTTATATATCTGGGTGCTCTGGTGTTGGGTGCATATATATTTATGATTGTTATGTCTTGCTGAATAGAACCCTTTATCATTATATGGTGGTCTTTTTCTCTTTTTATGGTTTAAAGTCTATTTTATATGATATATAAGAAGAGCTACTCCTGCTCATTTTTGGTTTCCATTTCTGCAGTATATCTTTTCCCATCCCTTCACTCTTAGTCTGTGCATTTCTTGACAGGTAAGGTGAGTTTCTTAGAGACAGCATATAGTTGAATCTAGCTCTTTAATCCAATTGGTCAGTTTGTGTCTTTTGAGTGGGGAATTTAATCCATTTACATTTAGGGTTGTTATTGAAAGGTACTGTCTTACTCCTGACATTTAATTGCTTTTTGTATGATTGATTTAAATATATTTTGTACCTTTCTTCCCCTTTTATTGTTTGTCTTCAGTGTTCATTGGTTTTTTGAAATGGTTTGGTATGTTTCTTTCTTATTCTAGTTTGCATATTTGCTCTACATGTGATGTTTGTTCTTTCTCATGCATTCGTCATGGTGATTATCATTATTGGGTTCCAGGTGCAGGATTCCTTTTAAGATTTCTTGTAGAGCTGGTTGCGTGGTGGTGAACTCCCACAGATTTTGTTTTTCTGGGAAATACACTATTTCCCCTTTATTTTTGAAGGATAGCCTTGCTGGGTATAGCATTCTTGGCTAGCGGGGTTTTTCTTTTAGTACTTTGAATGTATCATCCCAATCACTTCTGGTCTGTAGGATTTCTGTTGTGAAGTCTGCTGTTAGTCTGATTAGGACTCCCTTATTGATGACTTGACACTTTCTTTGTTGTTTTTAGGAGTTTCTCTTTGTCTTCGTCTTTTGACAGTTTCACTACAATGTATCTCAGAGAAGACCTTTGTGAACTGAATCTGTGTGGGGACCTTTGAGCCTCTTGGATCTGGAAGTCCACATCTCTACCAATACCTGGGAAGTTTTCTGCTATTATTTCATTGATTATGTTTTCAATGCCTTTTCCTTTCTCCCCTTCACCCTGGAACACCAGTGTTGATTCAAATGTTTGTGTGCTTAAGGTGGTCTACTAGCTCTCTTAGATCTTCCTCATTATTATTATTTTTTATTTATTTTTATTTTTGTCTGCTTGGGTTATTTTGAAAATACTGTGTTTGACATCACAAATTTTTTCTTCCACTTGCTCT
>NW_007744238.1:16212-17077 GCF_000696425.1 Galeopterus variegatus
TGCTTGGGTTATTTTGAAAATACTGTGTTTGACATCACAAATTTTTTCTTCCACTTGCTCTGACTTGCTGTTTATGTTCTCAATTGTAGGTTTATTTATTTTTTCATTGAATGAGTCTTTCAGTTCCATGAGTTCTGTTCTGCTATGTTCTTTTTTATGGTGTTTATCTCTTTGTAAATTTCTTCCTTCAGGTCCTGGATTGTTTTTCCCATTTCATTGTGTTATCTAACTGAGTCTTCTTATATCTCACTGAGATTGTTTAAGGTTGTTACTCAGAATTCCTTTTCAGACATTTCAAGGTTTTCCTGCTTGATGGGGTCTGGACTTAAGAATTATTGTATTCCTCTGGTGATGTCATATTTCCTTGCTTTTTTCATATTTCTAGTCTCTAGGATTGGGCAAAGATTTTATGAATAAGACCCAAAAGCACAGGCAACAAAAGAAAACATAAATGAATGGGATTATATCAAACTAAAAAGCTTCCTCACAGTAAAGGAAATAATCAACAGAGCAAAAAGACAACCTACAGAATGGGAGAAAATATTCACAAACTATGCATCTGACAAGAGATTAATATCCAGAATATTCAAGGTACTCAAACAACTACACAGTAAAAAATTAATAATAATAATCCAATTAAAAAATGGGAAAAGGAGCTGAACAGAAGTATTTCAAAGGAAGGTATACAAATGGCCAACAGGTACATGAAAAAATACTCACTAATCATCAGGGAAATGCAAATCAATACCACGCTAAGATATTATCTCACCCCAGTTAGACTGGCTATATTCAAAAAGACTGAGGGTGCCTCAGTTTCCCTGTCTATGAAATGGGAATAATTCCCTACCTGTGGTATACTGCAAGC
>NW_007744239.1:0-236 GCF_000696425.1 Galeopterus variegatus
GAAAGGAGGGGCAGCCGAGAGGGGCCCAGCAAGGCCAGCGAGCAGCGGTACCTGATCCGCGGACACCAGCTGCAGCCTCCTCGGTAGGCCTGTCTCGACCAGGCTCCTGGGAATCTTTGTCTTTGGCGCCAGGGTTCCATTTCCTGCTCATAGGGCCCTTGCTTCAGGAAAGCCCCTTATTGGTGAGTGACGTCCTAGGGCCACTGTTGTGCAGGCCCCACCCTCTTCCTGCTTAG
>NW_007744239.1:5296-6076 GCF_000696425.1 Galeopterus variegatus
GTCACCTGCCCGACCACAGAGCTGCTGAGTGATGGAGCTGGTCCCCTGTGCTGGCCAGGCCGTGTCCAGCCGACACCTCATGTCACCTGCAGGAGTGTGTGTGCATTTATGGATGCACGTACTTCATCCTAATCTACTTAATCTTAAGGTATGAGCTTTTCTCCAATTCCGTGTTAGTGGTATATTTCCACAGGGGACGTGTGGACACTGAGGTTGTGGCTATGTTGGGGACATTCTGCATTGACTCTTCTGCTCACAGTGGAGCCATCCGTGGAGAAATGCTTCATCTTCTTGCCTCCGAGAGCTAGTCCCTCCTCCCCCACCCCCTCCTAAGACTTTGCGTGTGAAGCAGTGTAAATATTCCAGAAAATCCATGGAAGTGCTTTGGGCAAAATTTCCAGTGGCTTCAGTCATCCATTCAATTCTGTCAATGGAGTAGAGGAATGTCCCAATGACATATAAAGCCAGGAGCCCCGCACAGGGAAGGCAGGGGACAGCCAGGCCGATGACTTTCAGTGTGAGGGGCTCGGCAAGGGAGGGAAACCAAGGAGGGGCAGGTGGGCGCAGTGGCCAATTGAGAAGCAGCAGGGGCCACCCCCAGAACAGGGCAAAGACCTGCGATGGGCGTGTGTGCTGCAGAGGTGTCCAGAGAGGGACAGAAGTATGGCTGGTCCTGGTGAAGCAGAGACCCCGAGCAGAGGCACAGCAGGGGCCACCAGGAAAGGAGGGGCAGCCGAGAGGGGCCCAGCAAGGCCAGCGAGCAGCGGTACCTGATCCGCG
>NW_007744239.1:10751-11505 GCF_000696425.1 Galeopterus variegatus
CGGCCAGAGGCATAGCGAAGGTTTCGGAAGTGGAAATAGAATGTTCCTCGATATAACCCCTCCATCGGGTTCCTGGGGCGCCAGAGAGAAAAGAGACAATGCAGACAGCGCCCCCCGGTTCCTCCAGGCCACTGTCCTCTGAGCCCAGCTCTCTGCACCCCGCTGGGCGCTGCGCCTCCCCCAACCCTCCACAGCCCTGACAATGTCCTCTGCCTCTCCAGGCAGGGACATGGGGGACAGGGAAGAGGAGGGGATGAGCCCGGGGCAGCAGGGAGGGGCCTTCTCTCCCACCTCAGGCCCCAGCTCTGGTCCTTTCAGTGGGACACCCCCACCCTCCAGTATGCCTGCACACACTTTAGAAAAACGGAAAAGAGGAAAACAACCGTGCACCCCCCAAAATAGCTCTTAACGTTGTGGTTCAATTCATTCCTGACTTTCCACCTGTGCATGTTTTTGTTTTTGTTTTTGGTTTAATCAGAGCAACAGCTGAATTCACGGGCGGGCACAGGCTACTGTTCTGAGTGCGCATGTGTCTGAGCTCAGCTGATACTGCCCCAATCCTGCAGGAGGCAACCCCCAGAGGTGGGGTCACCTGCCAGACCACAGAGCTGCTGAGTGATGGAGCTGGTCCCCTGTGCTGGCCAGGTCGTGTCCAGCCGGCACCTCATGTCACCTGCAGGAGTGTGTGTGCACTTATGGATGCACGTACTTCATCCTAATCTACTTAATCTTAAGGTATGAGCTTTTCTCCAAT
>NW_007744239.1:16819-17076 GCF_000696425.1 Galeopterus variegatus
CAGAGCCCCCCAGTGAGGGTGACCTGGGGTGTCAGGATGTGTAACAGCGTCCCCCACCTGGGAGGAAGTTGGTTCTACTTCTGTACAAGTGGACCCGGGTTAAATTATATTATTTATTCATTTGAGAAAACTTTTTTCATCTGTTTAATTTTATCTCAGGGATGTTATATATACGGACTCTTTAGCATTTAGCCTTTTATGAATGGCTTTTTTTCAGTCAGCAGAATTCCCTGAGGTCCCCCCAGACTGTTGCCTGT
>NW_007744240.1:0-4046 GCF_000696425.1 Galeopterus variegatus
CACAGAGAGTTTAAGTAACTTGCCAAGATGACAAGCTAATAAGGGGCAGAGCTAGGATTTGAACCCAGGCGATCTGGCTGCAGAATCTGTGCTCCTCATTACTACATAATTATGCTAGGCCACACAGTGATTGAGAAGAGTGCCTCAGCCTGGCTCTTTAACATAGTGAGTCCCAGTGCTAAACTTTTGGCTTAACCCTTAAAACCAAAAGCAGAGTCCCTGGGAAAAAGCACCTCTAATCTTGAACAGACCTTCAGATAGCCCTCCCTGGATTGTCAACACCATCTGGCAGCTGGCTGTCATTGGCGGGCTCCTTGTCTTCTCATGCCTTCCACCCATTCCCCTAAAATCCTCCCTGGTCTGCCACCACTGTCCCTCCCTGATTGGATTGTATTGGTCATTTATGGTTGCATCGCTGGATGAAAAGTCAGTATTGTGGTACACCAAACCAACATTTGCGCAGAGACTTTCCTTGGCCAATGGGAGGGCTTTGAGGGAGCTGAGCAAGGGAATATGCTACCTTCATGCCTAATTTATTTCCAGGGATTTAGACATTTGCTGGGTTAAAAGCCCATTCCTTTCAAACTCTTTTATATCGTTAAGGTTTGTCCCAAGATAGGCGGGAATCTTCTGATATATTTTTAAATAGAAGAAAATACTATCCAATTCCAACAGGTGTATCCCAAGAATTCCAATGAGAAAAATTATATTCACAACTTGAAAGTGTTTTTCATTGAATTGATGCTCTACTTTGTACAACATAAATGAGAGCAAGTCATAAATACGCATCTTAAACATATTTAAAAACCATTAGGTCCCTTTGTTGACTTATTTTGGCTTTTCATACCACACTATCAATTTGTAGAGTGTTTGAGCACTTTAATTATAGTAAGACATTTATTTCAGTAAAGTGATATAAAACCCTTCGTCCGTTTCTACTTACAGCTGAGGAGTAAGCCTATTTGTTACGACTCTTACATGAGAATTGTGTTGAATACTTCTCTATATAATCAGACATTACATGAAATTAGAAACAATAGGGGAGCAAAATCAATCAGCCATGGCAGGGGGATTGAGATACTAATGACTCATTTGACTAGGTTTTGTTTGGGAAAATTAATAACAACAGAGGTAATTACTAACCTGGGAGAGTAGACTCTGGATCATTCTTTTATACTTTTAAACACGAAGTATATCATCACTGCCAGCCATATGCCTTTTGGCTGCAAACAATGATTGGCTGGCTCAGGTGGCTCAAAAATCACATCCATTAGATCAGTGGTTCTCAACTGGAGGTTACTTTGTTCCCAAGGGGACATTTGGCAATGGCAGGAGACATTTTTTGTTGTCTGAACTTGAGGGGTGGTTGCTGCTTGCATGTAGTGGGTAGAAACCAGGGATACAGGTACGCATTCTACAGTGCAGAGGAGAGCCCTGCCATGACACAGAATTATGCAGCCCCAAATGTCAGTAGTGCCAAGGCTGAGAAACCCAGGCTCAGGGGCTGCCTCAGAGCCATAAGCTGCTCTGACAAAGCTCAAATGGCAGGTTGTGAGAGCACCTGAAAAAGAGTAGCAGGGATAGGTCCAAGATGAATGGCTCATCTCCCGCTTTCTTTGGTTGAGGTCTCTATTCTGTACAAAGGGCTTGGAAAATCCCTTCATTTTTCTTCTAGCTCTATCCACTCTCCAGTGCAGGGGCATATATCACAGCCACCTGTCTGCTGGCTGTAAGACACCACTGCAGGAAGAGACAGCTTAATGCATCAGAGAAAGGGCCACTCTGGACACAGCTGGCCAAAAGGATGCTCGCCTGGAAAATTTAACCTGGCTGTTTCTCCCTTGGTTGTTTGGAAGTACCTTGGCCTTTGTAATTGCAAATATTTACTGAGTGAGCTTCCAGATGGCAAAAGGTGTAGGTGTATAAGAAAGCATGAGATCGTTGAACAGATGTGCTAAAAACATCTGCTTCCCATGCCCAAATACTGCTTCTTTATCCCTCAAGTAGTCCTATGTACAATTTGCCTTCTGTTGTGCAAGGCAGGTGGTGACTACTTTGCAGCACAACCAAAATAACACAGCGAATTTCCTACCGAACCCGCCCGCAGGCCCATAAGACCTTGAAGTAATGTGGCGTTTTCCCCGTTAACTCAGTTCTATCTCTGTTGAACATACGGTCACATTTCACAGTGTTATTAAACTTCATTTTTATCATAATAGGAAAAAGTCAAATTGAGGTAAAAAAATCACCCAAATAAGCTGCTTTAGGAATAATCACAAAGGAAATAGAGTTTAATTTGTAATGCGGATACTTTTCTCCTTTGTCCCCAATCAGAGATGTTCCTGAGATATTCTAATCTCCTGCAGCAGTTGGGTGCCCAGAGCAGATCCCACTGCATCTCTGGGTGGACCTCCCTTGAAATGTCTGAGACCTTTCCCCCTCCTTTCTCACCTTCAACAATATGGACCAACTCTTTGTGAAGGTGACACTAGCACTAGGTTGTCACCTGTCATTATGAGGGCTTTCAGGTGAAACAGAAAGGTGTGTCTTTAATTGTGGGGATCTCTGGCCTGCAGCGGGTTTGGCAGGGGAGGATTTTACCATCTCTCAAGTCACACCATTTGGATGGCTTACTCAGCCACTGTGTGAAGCTGTCATTAAAAATCAAGCTCTCTTTTAAAATCAAGCAGCTATTGATACTCCCTCACCCCGTGTAATACAGGCATTGTACTGTCTTGTCCAGAAGAGACACCCAGTTCATATGTTCTTCTCAGTCAGTATTTAATCTCAGCCTGAATTCCCCAATATGTACCTTCCCCAGCTTCACAAACATCACACAGTCATTTGATTAGAAGCACAGGATTTTCAGAGATGCTCAGTCCTATATTCCGATTTTAAAGATGAGGAAACTGATGTCTAATGCCTTGTCCAAGGTTACTCTGGTAGACTGTTACTCTTCAAGATATTTGCTGCCCCTCTTTGTGAAATGATTTTCTTTTATTGTTCCTCTGCCATCAAATTTGGCCATGTTAATTTCTTTGGCCAATGAAATATAAACAGAAATGATGTGTGTCATTTTCAAGAAGCAACTGTAAGGGCCATTGCGTGATTCTTCCATGTTCTGTACCTGTTTCTGTGTGACAAGCAGTGTCTGATATAGGGACGATTTCTTCAGCCTAGGTTCTAGGTCAAAGATGAAGGGGAGTAGAGCCTCAGCAAACTCTCAGCAACATGAATCAGAAATAAACCTCTGTTACGGTAACCTACGTTGTTTTTATTTTATTTTATTTTATTTTGTCTCTTTCATGACCGGTAAGGGGATCGCAATCCTTGGTGTGGTGTCGCCCGCACGGCGCTCAGCCAGTGAGTGCACCGGCCAGACCTATATAGGATCCGAACCCGCGGCGGGAGCATCGCTGCGCTCCCAGCACCGCACTCTCCCGAGTGCACCACGGGGTCGGCCCAACCTACATTGTTGTTATTGACTCACAGTCACTTGTTACTGCAGCATCATATGGCCTGTACTTACTGTCACAGTCACCCAGCAAATTCATAACAGAGCTGCTTTAAGCTCCAGTCCTGATTCCTACACTAGCTTTTCCCCAACATTCCACACAGAACAAAACACATTTCAGCTATAATGAGGTACAGAAAGAATAAAATTCAACACTTGGGCAAAGAAGCCTTGGTTTTTAACATTTTTAGTCAGTTTGTATTCCGAAACCAATTATAAAAGATTTGGGGATTACTCACACCAGAGATCAGTTACATTGTGGCAATAATTAAGAGCACAGTTTTCAGCAAGGCCTAGCCCAGAGGTTTAGGCTTTCCATAAAGTCGTGTTTGACACTCCGTAGAAGGTAAATGTCATCTTACATAGCACCAGACCTAATGTGTTGTTTAAAATCAAAGATGGAAATGAAATAAAAGCTCTTAAAATTCAGAGGGAGTCAAACAAAAAATAAGATAGAATGACAGAAATGCAGAGAGAAAGGAGGGAGGGGGAGAGAGAGAGAGAGAGAGAGAGAGAGAGAGAGAGAGAGAGA
>NW_007744240.1:5046-8354 GCF_000696425.1 Galeopterus variegatus
AGAAAGAAAGAAAGAAAGAAAGAAAGAAAGAAAGAAAGAAAGAAAGAAAGAAAGAAAGAAAGAAAGAAAGAAAGAAAGAAAGAAAGAAAGAAAGAAAGAAAGAAAGAAAGAAAGAAAGAAAGAAAGAAAGAAAGAAAGAAAGAAAGAAAGAAAGAAAGAAAGAAAGAAAGAAAGAAAGAAAGAAAGAAAGAAAGAAAAAACTCCAGACATTCCACATAATTGTAAACACCATTTAGGTGTATAAATTTACTTCATTATTTTCTAGTTAACGAGTTTTCAAATAACCTAAGAACATTCTGGTGATGTCTTTACTTAACACTGTAATTTCACAAACTGTCAAGAATGAAAAACTCCACTGGGGTAAATGAAGATATGCTTGAATTTTCTTAATTGCCACCTTGCTAAGTCTGCGAGTTCATTGTTTAGCTGTGTGACAAATGGTTCTGAGCACTGTCAGGCAGTCGCAGGAGAGATTGGGTTGCTACACAATGTGCCCATCTCATTACTGTGTTGCTGACAGCCCAGGCTGAGAAAGGAAACAAAACTTGTTTCAGGAGTGGAGTTGCAAGGGCCGATGTAGCAGTGACTGACAAAATAGAGGCACTATCCTTATTGTTTGAATGGTACCTGGTCACCCCCCTGAAGAAGTGTTGGCTTGAGGATAAAGACATATGCTCTACACTGGCCCTTGGCATCAGCCCCGATGCAGTGCCTGGAACGTGGCATGTTCCCGGTAAATGCTTGTTGAATGGATAAATGAATGAATGAATGAACACCTCTCTCCTACCTAACTTTATCAGCCCCTTTCTTTTTCACTCCCCACTTACCAGGAGACAGGCTTAATAAACTAATTGCATGATCATACTACAGTATTCCAGTTTGACACTTAGAGTTTGGTTCCCTATAATTCCAGCCCACACAAATTACCTTCCCTCTACACCTTCACTCACATTCTTGTACCCAATTCCCCATCCCATTAGTTCTGAACTCTTCTTTTTTTTTTTTTTTCCTTTTTGTCTTTTTTTCGTGTCCGGCAACGGATCGCAACCCTCAGTGTCACGCCCCTACCGGACCGGGACCGGCAACGTAATCACAACCCTCGGTGTTGCGCCCGCTCCTCGCTCAGCCAGTGAGTGGGAACCGGTCTGTATGTGGGATCCGAACCCTCGGCGGGAGCGCCACCGCACTCCCAAGCGGCGCACCGTAGTTCTGAACTCTTCTGAGGTGTGAGCCCGCAGCTGAGCCAACTTTAAATCCTTCCTAGTGCTCAGCAAAGCATCTCGTTCTTAGCAAGTGTTCTATATATTTTAATTTTAAAAATAATGTTTTGTATTTTTAATGTGTTGTGTCTCAAATATTTGCTACTTAGAAGAGAAACGGGAGGAGAAGAGAAAATGATGAACACAGAGAAATGAATTACTGAGGGAGAGATTTCAGATGCAAAAGTTGGGGAAATACTTCTTGGAATCTTACTGTATAAGTAAGTGGTTTCAAGTCCTGGCTCACAGACTGCCTTTGGTATATGGCATGCATTCTCAGTGTGGGTGATATTGTCCCCAAGGGGATGAAAATTGGTTCTTGGGGAGGGGTGAAAAAATTCTCAGGTATTATAGTGGTTTGTGGCTGTACAAATGGCCACAATACATAAACATAGAGAATACCTGTGGTATTAAAATTTCATGGAGGTGTGATTAGGAAAAAGTATCTAAAAAGACTCTTTGGGTAAAGGGGAATAATAATGGAGAAAAAGTTGAGAAACAATGGCTTGTGAGGACATTTCCCAGCCCAAAGAAAAATGGGCAGTGTGTGTTATTGCATATGTATGTATATATATGTCTGTATAGAGTAGATAGAAAAGATAAAATCTGTGTGATTTTGCTGACAGGGTTTTCAAAGAGAAACCTATACTTTATTTTGATTTTGAGATTTTTCCTTTCTTAGCAAATTAAACATTAGATCACTTCTTTGATATCCAGGTTAAAAAAAAATGCTTCTGGTTATTGAAATTCCAAAGTCTGGCAACCACTATTTCAAACAACAGGCAACTCAATCCATGCATAAAGTTAGTCTTGTCAAATATTAAATAAAGCAATTAATCTTAGAACATAGAAGGGGAATTACCTTAGTCTGAAAAAGAACCTCAGAAAGAGATCACTTTTCCATAAGACCCAGTGCAAGGGTTGAGTTAATCACACTATTCCATTAATGGTAAATGATCACCAATTGTCTCGGCTGTTTGCTTGATTCATTGATTCATTAAGTCTTCCTGCTAAACTCCCATGCCTCTCTCCTCCAGAATTTCAATGTGTTAAATGTGAATTCTGTTTCTTTGATATATTATTGCAAAATGTGCATTGTTGTTCTGTGTGCATGTATTTTTTAACTTATGTACATAGCAGTGTTATCTATCTCATTCTGTTTCTTACTCTTCCAGTTTTACTCTGTTTTTAAGATCTATTCATGTTGTTCTGTCACTTCCTCATCTGCAGCATCCTTCTGGGTCTGCATGCACGATGATTTATCTACCACTGTTCTAGAAATGGACACCCATGCTATCTCTTGCTCCTCAGTAACCCAAATATCCTGGCGATGAACCTTTGCATACATGTCCCCTTATGCATCTGGGTCAGAGTTCCCTGGCATGCATCCCAGATTTTAGCTTAATCCTGAAGATGCAAGATATTTCATATTTCTGAGATATATTCCTCTTATAATATACATGTGATATATATGACTACATATGTAATATATATTATGATATATATTTTATAAACTGTTGAATTCAGTTAGCTAATGTATTTTTATACCTATGTTCATAAAAAAATCCCTATAATTTCTATAATTTTTTCCTGCCCCTCTCTTTACCTATATTTGGAGTTAAGAATACTCTAGCCCTATAAAATGATCTGAGTAGCTTTTGCTCTCTCTCTTTTTTTCTTAAACAACTTGTATAAATTAGGAATCTTCTATTTCTTGAAAGTTTGGTAGAACGACCTGTAAAAGACATCTGGACGCAGGATTGTTTCAGAAGAAAGTATTTGACTACCATAGAAATAATTATTGAACTACTCATAAGATTTACTACTTCTGCCAATTTTCTAGGATTTCATCCATTTCAATTACATTTACAAAATTAATGGTACAGAGTCATTGATAATCCTTAGTATTTTTATAAATGTCTATTGTATCTATAATTATTTCATTTTGTATTGTATATTTCTTGGTAGCTTTATTGAGATATATAGCATAAAATTCACTTGTTCGATGATTTTTAGTAAATTTACACAGTTGTGTAACCATCATCACAG
>NW_007744240.1:9479-12915 GCF_000696425.1 Galeopterus variegatus
AAAAAAGAATGAAATTCTGCCATTCATAGCAAAATAGATGACCTTGGAGAAAATTATGTTAAGTGAAATAAGCCAGACACAGAAAGACAAATACGGAATGTCCTCACTCATAAGTGGGTGCTAAAAAGGAAGGAAGGAAGGAAAGAGAAAAGACTACAGTAATACATTGAACTTTCAGAAGGTGAGAACAAAGCTGTGTTTACTAGAGTTGGGGTGGGGAGGGAGGGGGATTGGGAAGATACTGGGTAAGGGGCACAATTTTGAATTTTGAATTTTGGTAGTGTCGTATTATCTTGGGTTTTCATATTTCTAGTATCTCTGCATTGATGTCTGATCATCTGGTAGAGCAGTTGCTTTTTCTAGTACTCTGGAGTGGGCTTTGAGGAGAGAGACTTCCTCTTCTTTTCCTAGTCTCCACTGGTGACTCTCCTTGTGTCAATGCAGATGAATGTCTGGTGGGCTGCCTGCCTGGTGGCTGTGGCTACTAATGTAGCATCGAGCTATTTTTGTGGCAGCCATGCCTGTGGCAGTGGCTGTGGTGGGCCACCTGTATAGAATTGGTTTTTTCAGTGTGCTCTCTTGCCTGCTTCTGGATGGAGGGAATTTCCCTCAGCTCCTGTCTGGAACCCCTGGGTGTGCTCTCTTGATTACCTCTTTAATTTCTTTCAGTAGTGATTTGTAGTTCTCGTTGAATAGATCTTTTAAACTTTTCAGTTAAATTGATTCCTAGATATTTTATTTTTTTTGGTGACTATTGTTAATGGGCTTGCTTTCTTGATTTGTTTTTCTGTTAGTTTGTTATTGGAACATAAAAACACTCCTGTTTTTGTGTGTTGATTTTGTATCCTGCAACATTACTGAAATTGTTTATCAGGTCTGGATTTCCCACCCTCTTAACACTGTTACTGTGGGGATTAATTTTCTAATACATGAAATTTGGGGAGACAAACTTGGCCAATAGTTACTGGGCATCCTGTATTTTCATTTGCTAAATCTAGCAACTCTATATGAAAATATTTTAGTCTAATCTTACTTCTTTTTTTTTATTTTTAAAAGAGAGATTAGCAAGTGTTACAGATATTCCAGCATTAAACTGGAATTTTTCTCAACGTAGAAACTATGGAGAGTTGAATATAATGGAAGAACTTTCTCATGATGCAATTCAATACCACTTAAAGTCCTTTCACTGTACTTTGTAAAATCATCACATTCATCTAAGGTTATCTTACATACAAGCAGAGGAACTTTTCTCCTGCTTGTCTCACCCTCTGAAAAACTCATCTTGCAGAGAAAGAAGCTGAAGCCCACCCCCACACAGGGAAGCTCACCCAACCCCACACAGCTGGCAGCTGAGATCCATCTCAGCTTGGGAGGCTCCATGAAACCCCAAATTCTGTCCCTTGAAAAAAATAGGAAGAGTTGGATGCATTTTTCCCTCCAGGACTTTTTTTTATAATTCCAGAGGATTCTTTAGGTCAAGCTTATTATTCTAATTTCAGGTTTAAGGTGTGGGAAATAAGATGCACATTTTTCAGTCACCTCCGGCAGTCATCATTAACTTTTATATGAGCATTGTTCATCCCCAACCTGATATAGCAGAGCTATGGGGAAATAAATACTTTTCAACTTCCCCAGGCTGCTTGAGATAAATGGCTAGATGCAGGATAGTTATTAATTAAAAGTCATGCACTCGTGGGCATCTTTTTGATGGTTCTAAAACTGCTAATCATCTGCTCTGTCTACCGTAGTCCTTATATGTGCCTGTGGGATTGTGCTGCTCAGGTATTTAATGAGAAAATGCCAAGACTGGGTTTAATTTACTTAAAGGCTGCTTCTACCCAACTCTCACACAGGGAAGCACAATTTCAGTGCAAAACGGAGAACATTAAGAGTGTCTAAAATCCTTTGAAATCTTCTTCAATTGAATCTTATGCTTGAGGGGAGGGCCCCCAAACAATTTAATGGAAATAATCTGCTTACTTGGAAGATGAGTGTTTGGGTAGCACTGATGATCTGGGAGACCCTCCTGCTTGTTCAGATTTTTCAAAGTTTGAACAGATCCTCTCTTCCTCTCCCTCCCCCTCCACAGAGCTTTCCCAGGTCTCACCAGCCTCCGGAGTTCAACTCTGAATGTACAGCCCTTGCTCCTCGTCCCATTTATTTGGTAATGAACTGAGCCTGGCAATATGATGTCACCAAAAGCGTGTATATGTGTGGTGGGTGAAAGGGAGCAGGTGTATACTCAGTGTTAGGACATTGCTCTATATTGAAAGTCCTTATCTTTATCTCTGCTTATCTTTATGCCTCTGGGATTGGCAAACTGTTTTCCCTACAAGAGCCTGTATTTTGATATCACGAACAAGGGAACCAATTTACTGTTTTCCCTGGAATGCTCTCCCACCTTGTTCTTACCTGGCTTGCTTCTCATTGCTGAAGAGCCACCTCCAGCTTTAGCTGCTGGGAGGCATCCCTGATCCTTGCATCTGAGTTACATGCCCCACTGTGGCACTCTCACAGCCCCTCCAACCACCCACACCAGGGGTCAGATAACTTTTGCTATAAAGTCAGTAAATATTTCCAGTTGTGATGGCACATGAGGTCTCTGCCACAACTACTCAACGGTGCCACTGAAACTCAAAAGCAGCCATGGGCGTGGCTGTGTTCCACTAAAATGTTACTGCTAGACACTAAAATTTGAATTTCATACCATTTTCATGTACCATAAAATATTATCTTCTTTTGTTTTTTTTTTCTCCTGATTATTAAAAAATGTAAAAATCTTTCTTAGATGCAAATTGTACAAAAAGGGGTGGCGGGCTGGATTTGGTGTTTAGGTTTTGCCATGGTTTGCTGACCTCTGACCTAAACTCTTGTTTGTTTACTTGACTTTTTAATCTCAATACTCCCATCTTGGTGCATCTAGGACCCAGCAGGGTGCCTGGCTCAGGTGGCAGAGGTTAAGCTTCACTGACCTTAGGCTGCGGTGGGCTGGACCACTCAAGTATTTAATGAAAAAATGCCTTAGCGGATCTAGTTACACAAAGCTCTCTTTGCCTCCACCCCACCACACACAGTCAGGAAAAGCACAATATCAATGCATCCCGAGAACATTAAAAGGGGCTTTAAATCCTTTAAAACCGACTGCAATTGAATTGTGTGTTCAGGAGAAGGGCCCCAGACACAGTGCTGTAAATGGAAATACTTGAATTCTGCTTATTTCCTTCTGCCCTACCACATCTTTGTTCAATAGCTCTGTGCACCTGGGGACCCCTCTCTGCTTGCTAAAAATCTTTCCGGGCTTGAACAATTCCTTTTCTTTTCTCCTCCGTAAAGCCTCCTCAGGCCCATGCGTTTCTGTATAAGTTGTTTCCTCCATGTGGAATGATCTTCTTCGTGGCTCATCCCCTCTCATTTTTAGTTCTCAGCTTTGACATCA
>NW_007744240.1:12925-17074 GCF_000696425.1 Galeopterus variegatus
TGTGGAATGATCTTCTTCGTGGCTCATCCCCTCTCATTTTTAGTTCTCAGCTTTGACATCACCTTCTCAGAGAGACTTTCTCTGGCCACTGTGACAACATAGACACCCACGCCACTCTGTATCTCAGTACTGGTCTTTTCTCTTACCAACACTATCATCATTTGTAACTCCTTTCCTATTTGTGTTTGATTTTTATCTCCACAGTGTAGCATACTTCCTGACACATAGTAGGTACTCAATAAATATTTGTTGAATGAGTGAACAAGAAGTTGGCTTCCTGAGTCATATTGCGTATACTTAAATTCCAGCACCCCACTTCCTAACCTCTTGAGAAATTTGCTGAGCCTCGTTTAATTTTTTAATCTGTAAAACACAAATAACCCACTTCATAATGTCATTGTAAGTATAAAATGAAAATAGCACATATAAAGTGCTTAGCACAGTGCCTGGCACACAATGAGAATACTGGCAATATCTATGTCTATCTAATCTAAACTGTCTATCCATCATCTTTCTATAATCTATCAGCTGTCTGCCTACCATAAAATCTACCATATCTATCATCTACAATCTGTCAATCATCACCCTTATCATTGAATTTATCATCTCCTAAGTGAATGGATTCCTATCAGAGATAATCCTACTAATGGTTGTAAACCCATTTCTTTGTCTGTGACTACGGTATGCTCCAGATCTCTCACATCACTTTATTTTGCCCAAAACCCAGAATAAACAAACCAAATAATCAGAGAGAGAATACTTCTCATGTTTTCAGTTTCTCACCATGTAATTGCCCTTGGCTTATATGCACAAACATGCATCCACTCCTGGATGGCTCTTTCAGTGGTTAAGACCAAATTCTGAGCTACTGCATCACCCACGGATATTTTATACAGCACGAGGAATATCATCAGTCAGTCATATTTCGTGGATACTGTGTAGTTGAAAACAGTCATTATTCCTTTATTTTTGCTTATATGCACAAACATGCATCCACTCCTGGATGGCTCTTTCAGTGGTTAAGACCAAATTCCGAGCTACTGCATCACCCACGGATATTTTATACAGCACGAGGAATATCATCAGTCAGTCATATTTCGTGGATACTGTGTACTTGAAAACAGTCATTATTCCTTTATTTTTAAAAAATTTCTGCTTCAACCTTCAGTACTGTTGGTTTCCATCAAACCCAGACTTTCTGCTAATGAAAGCAAGACTCTCTCATCCAAAGCTACGGAAAGGTACAAGGAGTTAATTGTTGTAATTATCCACTGAGTGGACTTGGACTGTGAATCCAAGTATGGATTGCTAATTGCTGCTAAATGATAATTAGATTACATTCTCCGTGTTTTCAGAATGAACTGGAGTTTAGCAGACCTTACAGAATCATCTGAGTCAAACTAAGGGGCAGGGAGGGTACCGTCAGAGTTTGATGAAGATACACACACACGAGCATAGACTTAGAACTTATTTGAAAATTCTTTCTTTAGTCCTTCTTTCCAAGATACATAAGATAGTGTATGTTTTATTAGACCATAACTTTTCCCTGTTCCAAATAATTGGTAAAGAAAACAAAATCAACATCTTTTGAAGATTAGACACAAACTACAGAAACTACAGATAGAATTTTAATATTAATGTTAGGTGGTAATATGTTTAAGTGGTTGTTTTGCATAACATGGCCCTTTTTTCTTTGAAGGGTTCCTTATGGGTTTCCGAACTTTTCAGAGTGGGCAGCAATTATAGTGCCAGATTAAAGCAACATTTTTAAGCAAAAATTTAAAAAATCCCAATATCTTTGCATTTGGCTGACTTTATTCTTCTTTTGTTTGGCTTTGTTTTAAGTATACAGTGCATGTGCATCCTGAGGGAAAACACTATGTCTTGACATTTTTCTAGCTCCCACAGTTCCTGGCATAGTGTCTAATATGAAGTTGACTGAATTAATAATATATGAATGAATAAATGAACAAATGAACATCATGCAACAATGTAAATTCAACAGGGTGTTACTTAATATAAGAATTAACATTAATCTCTTCTGAGTTCTATCTCTAAAGTCAATGAAGCAACAGTCTTTCTTCTTCCTGAAATTTCCTGTCTGACAATCCTCAGCTATGAGGCTGGCCACAAGAACTTGAAATATACTTGGAATGTGCAACCCCCTGGCTTCATGTCAGGATTTATTTGATTGGTATTTCCTCTTTATACCTTTATGTAGATTAAAACAAAGCAAGATGTTTGGGAAATAGTTTGTCCCTAAATGCCCTATAGAAAAGAAGGAATATCTATAAGCCAGGTGCTTTAAAAGCACTGTGTGCACACAAGAAATTGAAAGAAAGGAAAAATCCTCCATTACCTGCAATGAACCAGGGTTCTAGGTTTGACTTAAATCTACTTGAATCTGAGGTTCTGCTGCCATTACCTAGGACACACCCAAGAGGTTTGCATTTGCAAAAGGAATATTTTGGTATGCTACATTGGCCCCCAAAGATATTAGGTCCTAATCCCTGCAACCTGCAAATATTAATTTATATGGAAAAAGGGTCTTTGCAGATGGGATTAATTTAAGGATCTTGAGATAGGGAGATTACCTTGAATAATTTGGGTGGGCTCTAAATGTAATTACAAGTAACCTGATGAGAGGGAGGAAGAGAGATTTGGGACAGACAAAAGAGGACAAGGCAACATGAGTATGGGGGCAGAGATTGGAGCACTGTGACTACATGCCAAGGAATGCCAGCAGCCACCAGAAGCTGGAAGACACGAGAACAAGTCCTTCCCTAGAGTCTCTGGACCGAGCATGGCCCTGAGAACATGGTAATTTTGTCCTGGTGAAACTGGTTTCTGCTTCTGGCCTCCACAACTGCAAGAGAATATGTTTCTTTTGTTTTAAGCCAACAAATTTGTCATAATCCGTTAAAGCAGGCACAGGAAATTAATAAAAAATATAGAATTTTGTTTTTATTCAGATTGGAACCAAAATCCAGATGTGTTCTATACATTCATATTACTCCTTATTATTATTGCATGAGAGCTTGTTAGAAATGTCGATTCTCCAGTCCCATTTTCAGAATCAGAATTTGCAATGTAACAAGATACCAGGTAATTCATATGCACTTTCAGGTTTGAGAATCACTGCCGAATGACTGCAGGCTTTTGGTGAGAAGCTGCTTCTCATTTATCTGAAGGTTTGAGGTCGCCATCTGGTGTGGGGCTACATGTTGTATTAACAGGCTGGTGAGGGTCCTAAGAATGCATGAGAAAGGGGCTACCACTGCAAGTAAAATCCCTCTCTCAAACTGAAACTTCAACACACTTTACACCTTACACCTTAAGAAGGAATGTGTAAATGGCAACTATCCTGGAGCTTAATCAGGTAAGACCAAGATTCTTTAAAATGGTGTTCAAATGCTTAAAAGTGATTCAATATTTACATGACCAAATCACACATTTTTAATTTATTCAGTTAACAGAAAGAAATTTCTGATACTCTAAGCTATCCCTCCCTAGAGAAATGTGCTTCTGGATACACATTACATGAGTGACACATTGACAGAGATGTTAAGGGACACAAGATATAATGTGACTGGAGAGACCAAGTACCCTTTAACATCTCTTTCAATAGAAATCTTGTATTTCTATGATATTTGAATACCATCTAAAGTCATATTTATACTTCTAACAACAATTTTTTAACAAAGCAAACAGGTTGAATTACAGCATCTATAGCCAAGCAAGAGCTCATTAAACAGTTTGGATGGATTCCAAAAGCTGTGCAAGACAGTTTTCTGACCTATGGAAGAATCCAGCAGAGGAAATTTACCTGTCAACTCCTGCTTTAATAGGCAACAGCAAAATGTTGGAGTCAACAACACAATCTATAAATTTGTATAGCAGCTAATTTTTAATTGGCACTTTCTTTTGCACCTGCCATAGGAGTTTCACACATTTATCAACATATTGAAAATGCTTACTTAATACTTGCAATCTTGTTCCTTTCACATGCCATCAACACTCCTCAAATTAGTGTCCTCTGAATACTCACAGGTATTTGGAGTGAAGAAAAGATCATTCTACAATTGGCTAGTTGGAAGGAATCTCAGGATTAGTTCCAACTCTTCCATTCTAAAAACAAAAACAAACAAA
>NW_007744241.1:0-431 GCF_000696425.1 Galeopterus variegatus
GAGCAGAGAGAAAGAGAGTTTCTCAGGTGCTGTCCTTTGAAAGCCAGCAGACCCACACCCATGACCACCATTAAACCATCAATGGATTAATCAATTCACTAGGGCATGATCTTCACAATCGAATCACTTTTTCAAGGATCCACCTTTTGATTACATAATAGGATTTCCCACCCTCTTAACATTGTCACATTGGGGATTAAGTTTCTAATCACAGAACATTGGGGGACACAATTCAATCCATAGCATTCTGCCCCTTGCCTCCAAAGTTCATGTCCCTCTCACAGGTAAATATATTTATTCCATCCCCAAAGTCTTAATGTGTTTCCACTCAAAAGTGCAAAATCTCGTCTGTGAAATCAAACAAGTTTTCTACTTCCAAGATACAATGCTGGGACAAACATAGGGTACATATTCCCACTCAAAAGGGAGAA
>NW_007744241.1:4055-17069 GCF_000696425.1 Galeopterus variegatus
CCTTTTAAAGCCATCAGAACCATGCCCATGACCACCATTAAACCATCAATGGATTAATCTAATCACTAGGGCATAGTCCTTACAATCGAATCACCTCTTCAAGGCCCCACCTTTCAATACCATAATAGGATTTTCCACCTCTCCTAACACTATCACAGTGGGGGTTAAGTTTCTAAACATAGATGTTTGGGGGAAACAATTCAATTCATAGCAAGTATTAAGTGAGCAGATGGGTTTAAGCCCTTAAAAGGCAACATGACAATATAACATTACTTTCAGAAGCATTGCAAACACACACCCACACCCACACATACATTCATAAGTACTGCTATAGACTTGAAAAAATAAAATTATTACTTTTTGTTCTCAGGTATGGCATGTTTCCTGAAGAGAGTAAATTTTAAAAATTAAACATTTATCCAATCCCATTTTAAAGTATAATTTTTCCAGAATATTTGAGTGCCCAGAGGTAAGTTAGAGAGAAGCAATTTTTCTAATCAAATAACTGCCATGTTAAAAATTCATCTGAACTTAAAAAAAAAATCTGCAGTAGCAGGGTCTTCATTTCATAGATTTAATTTTAAAGGCATAGCAGTCAAAAGCTCCACCCACCACCCAGGGTCGGCTTTGACCCCTCCTGACCCCGTCTCCCACGCGTGGACTTTTCTTCCTGAACATCATTCTCACCACCCACCAGTGTCCTCCCTCCAGCCTGTCTCCCAAGACGGGGCTCCCTTCAGTCTAGACCAGTGGCTTCTGTACAGAGAAGCCATGATGATCCTTTTACTACTGAAATTCAATCACTTAACCCCCTTCTTTAAAACCCTTCAAATGTTTCCTCTTGTTCTTAGGATAAAGTTGTTTATTTGCTTAATCTTAAACTGGAACACAGGCAACGCCTAAGCTGCCCCCGTCATGCGCGGCCAGCCTTGTCTCGGGTCATGGCAGTCCATGCAAACGGCCTCTCTCCTGTTCTCAGGAGCACACTGTCCTCCCCGCCGCTGCCTGTGCCATCTCCTCAGCTGGTCGTCCCCAGCCCCCCAGCCCCACCTGTGGTCCTGGGCCAGGAAGCTTCGCATCCTTTACACCTCAGCTTCAAACCTGACCTACGAGGTGTTCCTGCTGACCCCTCTCCTCACCAGGCCAGGCTCCTCCTTCTACCACATAACATTTCTGTTTTGTTTTGTTTTCTCCCAAACACTTTTCATAGTTGTTAATCGTAAGCATCTTCCTTGGTTAAGTGCATCCTCTGTGAGGGAGGGGCTAGATTTGTTTTGTTGACCACTGTGCTCCCTAACACATCGTTATCGTACAACACGCACACGCACACGCACACACACACGCACACACACACACACACACGACAAAGGTTCTGCTTCGTAGTACGTAGTCAAAAGAGTAGATATTATTTTTTTTTATTAAGGAATCAAATACAAGGAAAGGGCTTTCTTAGTCATCGTGAAAGGCAACGTAGCTTCAAAGTTGTCTGTCTTCCAAGTTTCAAGCACTGAATTGCTACCAAGCTACAAATGGCAGCTTTTCCCTGTCATAACACCCTTCACGGCACTTGATCCAAATCAGGTGTCCTTTCTCTCACACACACACACACACACACACACACACACGTGCACACACCCCACACTATGAACTGTGCATAAACACATCATAGCTGGTCCTTCCTTCAGTAGAGCAGTTTGCAGTGAGAGGTGGAAAACGTGGAGTTGAAAAAGGTGAGTGACTTGGATCAAGGTCCGTGTAGATTTAGTATTTTACTCTCCTGACAAATATTGTTCATGCAGTTTGCCTGGTTTGCACCAAGTACAACTCTAGTCACGGGGTATGTGGAAATGAATGAAACAGCTGTGGCCCCCAACACCGGTGGGGCTTACAGTCTTGTGGGAGGAAACAGGAAACACACCAGGTAACGAGCACAGGGACTACAAACGGTGAGTACCAGAAGTGCTGTGAGGAGGCGTCCTGGTGCCACAAGAGAGATTGACGGTACAAGGATGGGGCCTCATTACCGTAGGACGGTCAGGAGGAGGTGACCGGATGTTAACGGGAGGATGACAAAACAGAGCTTTTGGAGACTTGAGCTTTCTTGGCAGAGGGCACCGAGGCGTGTGCTATGGAGGCCTGGAGAAAAAGAGACGTGCAGACTCCCTGAGCCAAGAGGAGGCAGTGGGGCTGCAGCACAGTATGAGGGATGAGCAGGGGGGCCCCAGTTTGCCCAGGATTGAGGGGTTCCCAGGGCATTGGACTTCCCAGTACCGAAACTGGCCCAGTCTGCACAAACAGGACTGCTGGTCACCCTGGGTTCAAGATGAGTGTGGACAGATTGACTCTGAAACCACATGAACATTTTTGAACTAGCAATATTATTATCATGATAATAGAATATTAGAGGGACAAACTCCCTGGCTATTTAAATTGGATGGAATCTTTTTCCCACTCATGGAACAATCTCTGGGATCAGGGAAAAGATGCTTGCGAAGAATAATAATACTGTGAAAGTACTAAATAGCAAAAGTTAAGAAAATGAGAAAATTAAATTGATGATAGTACCTTAATCATTACTTAAGAGTAAACAGACTGAGTAAATAATGTGGATGAATTTTGACTTGAAAACTCTGATCTTATCTTCCAGGTAACTATAAGCCTCGTGTGAGTGTGTGTGTGTGTGTGTGTGTGTGTGTGTGTGTGTGTGTGTGATGTGATAAGCAAATGACTCCTTCCTTCCTCCTCCTTTCTTTATAATTAATGCCACTCAGAAAAGGTATTCAACTGGCTAATGACATCTCTTCTTGTATTGAGTTTTATGCTTTTCAAAATATGATCACATTACCTTATTGAATCCCCACAATAATTCTATCAAATAGGTATGATCTTCAACATAAATAAGGCTATGAAAATAGAAGTGACTTGTTCAGCAATGCAGAGTAACTTCACAGAAAGACTGGGAAGGAAACTCAGGGCTCCTAAAGCCTAGACCAGCATTCTTTCTAGTGCCACCCTATGTTATCAGCGAGATCAAGGACAGGATTCCTTGGAAATGATAGGTAAGCTAAAAGGAAGGAAAACAGAGCCATGGCAGCAGTTCTTTGGGAAGTGCTACAGTTATCTTCTAGAAATAGTCAGCCACACAGAGCAGGCACGGAAGGACACGGCGGGCACGGAAGGACAGCCCAGTGTCTCCTGGGTCTCCTCACCCCGTGTCGGGTCATCTTTGTAAGAACCCGGGTGAAGTCGCCCTCCATCGAGCACTGACATTTCCCCTGCCACTCGTGCACACCAAACGACATGACATTTCTTACACCTTTGAAAACATCAGTGAAAATAAAAGAAAGTTCATTCTGAACTTTACCTCCGCTGGGCCGAAGGCTTTGCCGACAGGGCAGGGATAAAAACAAGAGAGGGGAGGGTCCTACACAGAAGAGATAAGGGGGACAGATGTACGGGCTCAAACGGCAGTCAGCCAGTGACCACACTAGTGAAATCACCCTCTACAATACCTCACTCTCTACTATGCCTTTCCTACATAAAGAATGTTTTTTCCTGTTTGAAAGTACTCTATTATCATCATCATCATCATCATCATTATTATCATTATTATTATTATTATAGTATGTATTTAAGAAGTACAACGTGATGTTTTGATATACACAGTGAAATGGTTACCTTAGTCAAGGAAACTAACACATGCATCATGTCACAGTTACATTTTGTATGTCTGGCAAGAGCACCTGGCATCTACTCTTTGAACAAAAATCTTGAGTACAATACAGTGTTACTAACTATAGTCCCCATGCTGCATATTAGACCTCTAGACTTATCCGTCTGGCATATCTTCCGCTTTATTCCAGGGATAAACAAATCTTGAAGTACTTCTGTCTTCTGTTCTCTTCCAAGGTCACAGAGAACGTGTCATCCGCTCAGGTCCAGAACCGGCTCATTCACACACAGATGGCCGGATGTCGCTTCACTGGAAGAGTTGTTTTGGAATTGTTTGACTGAACAAACCAAACAGGTAGCCAGCTGATCACAGCCGTCGTGTGTGTCATTTCCTCAAGGTCACACAGTAGCAATCAGATCTAGAACTCTCCTCTCCTCGTTCCCAGTGCCGTGGGCCGTAGCAATCTCTGGCTGTTCGTGACATACGACACGTCAGGCGGCACCGCTGTGGCTGGCAGACCCTCGCCCTGGAACCCCTGCTGGTTCCTACACCTGGTGTTAGGATGCTGTAGTACAATAAACCCTAGTTCCTGGAATTGTCACTGTGTGATCGTGACATCATAGAAGAGCCCGACAGTTCCATCTCCTGATGTTCTGAACATGTTTCTAACTAAGTCACATGATGAAATTTGGGGAAGAGTTGGGGAAAACTTCCTGCACAACTGAGATTCAAGCAGCATTTATTCTGTCCTCCTTTGTGACCTTCTTTACTGGACTCATCATCTTATTCACGTTCAGGCTAATCTGGAGAGCTGTGAAAAAATGGCAAAAAGTCAAGGGAACAGGAATGATCTTGGTCAGTTTTCCTCTCTATGAAGAGCAGAGACAGGTTTGGCATGTGTTTGGGTTCAGCAAATGATTTAGGCATCACTCAGTCTCTCAGGCTAACAAAGCCAGCTCTGGTCTGGTGGCTAAGGGAGGGTGGGAAATAGGGACCCAGGCTGCCACCCCAAAGCCTCCAGGGCCAGATCCAGGCCTCCCCTCTCTCTCACCACTGGGAGGAGCAATGTCTTATATGGATGATGATGAATGTTAGCTCTGGAAATCGAGCTCACTGTTCCAAAAAACCATCTGTGAACGTTACGTCTATGCCTTTATTTTGATGTTTAAAAAGACAGTTGTGCTCGGTAGTACCAGAAACAAGACATCGACGTCAGCCTCACTTCCAGAAACTCATGCATGATGCACATGTGCTCACATGTATACTGTGTGAACACAACACACCGAGCTGCCCATACCTACACACACAAATGTGTGCACGTGCCATCGAGCCACAAATACAGAGACGCGTTTTATACCCAAACAAGTTAGGCAAGGGTTGATTTTGCTGAATAACAGCTGGCAAATGGTGATGACCAGAAGAAATAATATCTTACCCAGATAAGGCATTGCTTAAGAGCTTGATGTGAGGTTCTCAAATGCTACATAATGGCTGGTCAAGAGCAAAGAGCTCTATTATGCCCTGTGTAGTTTGTTTCTGTAAAAGATTCACTACATTGATGAGTATGATTTTATTATATCTTAGGGCCAATTTGTTTTTTCACAGAAGGCCTCTCCAATTTTATAATGAAATTCAAATGAGTTTTCCATATTAATGTCATACTGAGTATATTTTTTAAAAATCAATTCTCACACAACATATCAGGAAGGCACATGATGAGTCACATGTATTAAAGGGCACCTAAAAACCAATCTGCAATTTTTTTTCTGTGTCTATGAATCTTGATGGGAAATGTAAAACACTTATTTTCAGAGCAGAAAGAATCATGCTGCTCCCAACCCTGATCGTTACAATGATGTCAGTTTGAAGGGTCTGGGGCTGAGAACATGTGAGAAAGGCCTGCATGAGCACTGAGGAATTCAGAATGAAAAAGCTGTGCAGAAAATCAGTAAAGTGAAAATCCAGCAAAATTCACTGTATGAACTGTTGAATAAGCAACAGGCTTCTCTGGTTGGGACAAGGTAGAGCAGCTTCTGGCTGATAACCACAAGTGTCTCCATCGCCATAAATAAAACAGATTGCTCTCTCTGAGGCTCAGCTCACTCTCTCCGTTTCTTTTTCTTGATACAGGAACTATTCTCATTGGATAGCATTGGTAGGAACGTTTCAAGAAGCCCCCACTTCCACGGAGTATTTCGTGATCATATAGAAATGTTGCTTTCGGCGCAGACCTTTGTCGGGCAGGTGTTGGTAAGTACCTTTTTATTGCTAGCTCGCTAACAGACTTCAGCCGTGAGCACGACTGCAGTCGGCATATGCAATTGTATTACCCAAGCGAGCACCTGGTATCCTCGGGAGTTTTATCTAAAATGTCACTGCCTCCCAACTGCCACCTCCCTCTGTCTACTACTTTCTCTCTCCATTATTCTTCTTTGTTTTTCTCGGGAGTAAATACAGTTACCTGGCATTATAGTTTATATTTATTATCAGCGTCTTTGCTAGAAGGAAAGCTTTATTAGGACAAATGTTGTGTGCATTTTTTCTCCTTAAATGTAGATGGCATATGTAGATGGGTGTCTGGCACACAGATATTCAAAAATATGTAATGTTTAGTGAACTAATCTGGCCTGAAATGTACAGAATGTAGATGGCACACAGATATTCAAAAATATGTAATGTTTAGTGAACTAATCTGGCCTGAAATGTACAGCTGCTTTCCCCTCCTTTGATTCGATAGACCTCTTTTCTTCATTATACAAACTAGCCCTTTTATCCTCTCTATGGTATTTACCACTTTACTTCCTATTTTAATCTCAGTGATTCAGGCATGTTAAAACTCAGTTCCGGCATTATCTGCTTACCTCCGTGTTAGGCTAAAAGCCCCTCCTCTGGCTCCTGTAATAAACACTGGACACCATTACTAAACCTCTCTGCACACATGCCCGTCTCCCTCTGTGCACTGTGAGCTCCTTGAAAGAATGGGCTGTGCTGCGAATCTTTGATTCCCATTGAGGAGAAACAGCAGATGCCCTACACATGGACATTGCACTGATCATCAATTCAGTAGTATAGTTTGATCTGAAACATAGAAAAAAACAGAATCTGTGATTGGGGGTGTGCTGCCATCAGATGGCAATATGGTGGAAATAGGCTCACATGAGCAGGAGATTATTCTCTGCTTTTTATAATTAGCAAAACGTGGCTCTTTTCAAGTTAATGTTTAATTCATATAAAATCAATTGTTAAAGATTGCTTGGTAGTATACAGGTAAAAGTGCTTTTATAAAAGCAGCAGGAAATGTTGAATCATCTGGGAATGTGCCTCTTCTTTTTCTGTCTATTAAGGTTTGGGTTTCTCTTCCTGAAATCCCTGTGGGTATGACCTCTTGCAGAAGGATTTTGTGATTTTCTCTGATTATATCAGGGATTTCTTGGTTAGGATCTCCTCAGATGTTCAAATAATGTTTGACTGGGTGAGAATAATATTGGGAATAATGTATCAAAGGTCACTGGGGTGAGGCAGAAGGGAGCTTTTATAACATCCTCTGTATGACAGTGGCATCGTGCATTCAGTGGGGAAGGAACAATTGTTGATTGCAAACCAATAAAAACTACCTCTTCCTGATGATGAAAAAATGATTCTTTCAATCTGTAATAGCTTATGATTATGTAGTTGGAACACCATGAGGTAGGAAGTAAAGGTTCGATTAGATTAAATATTTTAGCATTGAAAGACGTAACTAAGACGCTTACGGGTCCCAAGCAAGTGTTTACAAAGAGTGAGAAGAGAATGAAATGACTTATGGTTTCCTAGAGTATGAGATAGAAGTTGTTCTTCATTGAATGTAAAACATTAAAAAGTTATTTTGATAAATAAAAATAATTTAAATAAATGAATTATCGAGCTCAAAAAGTTTTTTTTTCAAAACGGACTAAATATAAACCAAATAAATTTAAAAATAAAGTCCAAAATTAATGAATTATAAAACAGCAGATTATTTGAAACTAACAATGAAATAGAAAAAGCAATAGCTAGCCTAAACAAGAAAAAAAGGAAAAAGTACAAATACATGAACTAAGACATTAAAATGAGAAAATAAGCACAGATAAAGAGGAAACTGAAAGATATACATATGCAATTAAATTTGAAAATGAGATGATTTCTTAGGACAACGGAAATTACCAAAACTGCCTATAAAAGAAAGAAACTTAGACCAGGTATCTGGAAAAAAAGTTGTCAAAGACCTGTCGTCACCACCACCACCTGTCTTTCCCTCCTGTGGAAGACTGATGATTTCAGGTTTCAGTCTACCAAGTCTTCACGGCGTGGTTACCTCTAACGCTAACTAACCAGCTTCAGGGCACAGAAAACAAAAGAAAGCGTTCGATGTTCATTTTAATGAAGGCACACTATCTATAAAAACTCCCAAAGACAGCAAAGAAGAAAAAAAAATCTACAGACTAATGCGCTGATGAATACACTGATGCCCTTAATACTTGGTGGGGGTGGTGGGGGTGGGGGGTTACATGGGTGATCACCCAGTGTATGAAAAAAAAAGAAAAGGAAGGAGGCTAGAGAGGAAGAGAGGAGGGGGGTGGGGGGGAGAGTAAAAAAAAGGAGGAAAAGAAAATTAAGGAAAATAACAAAGAAGTCCAACAGTCAAATGGAAAGATTCTTTTCAAAACAGGATGTCTGCTGGAGATCCTTCCAGATGAGCACGTGGGAAGGTACAGATCAACCCTGTATCATCTATGGCTTGGTGCTTTGGTGCATCACCATGTTTTTATATCCACTACCTGGGGGAGAAATTTTCTTCTAAAGCTAGTTCCAAATATGGTCCTATTCCTACACAACTATTCTGTTCCTTTTGGGGGAGTTTGCGGGGAATGTTGTTAATTGTGTAACTGACTGCGCTTCTCTGTTTCCTGGCTAGAAAATTTAGAACCAAGATTATGGCTTATTTTTAGCCACTGTATCTATTTTTAGCATCATTCTAGGCACCATTATTATGACTACATTCCGTTTTTCTGTCTTCTCTGGCTTTTATTTTTTAAGGTAACCTAGCACGTTATGTCTTTTTATTCTGCCTTAAATCCTTTCTATAAATGTGTAATCTTTTCTGTGGCTGCGTTATCCTCTCTGTAGATAAATAAGCCCTTAGCAACAGCAACAGTTGTCAATCTTAGTATACAGAGCAACTAAATGAGCAAACAAAGCATCAAAACTCATTTGGAAATGAAGAAGACTGTTTCAAAACTGACGCTGGGAAAATTGACTAAATAAAATGTATTTTGCTGGGTTTTTTGCTCATTTTTCTAATGTAACACAACTTCTATGAGAAAAAGAAAAACAAAACATTCTTACTCTTTGTTTATGTTAAAATAAAATAAGATAAACCTTTCCACTACCTTAAAATGAGTTGTATCTTCATCTATGTTTTTTTTTTCATTTTCTTTTCTTATTTCATATTTTGTATTGGCTATTTCATCAAGAGTCAAGAATTTATTTTGGTGTACAGTATGCAAAAATAATTTAGAGATTTTTATCATATGAATAAAGAAAAGACTCGTAGGAAATACAATACTGCATTCGCACTAATTTTTCTGCAGAGGATTACATTATCTTTTTATGCACAGATTATTTGTGGATAATTTCATTGTTTATCTTTTTATGCACGTGGTACAATATTTATAAAGTACAAAGGATACACAGTAAAAACTAAATTTCTTCCTTACCGCTATCTCCAGAAGCAACCATCGCTAAGAGTTTCTTTCTTCGAAACTGCTAATTCTCAGAAACATTGTCAGATTTATTTTCCTTAGGTGTTTAAGCTGCTTAAAACATCTCTTCTCCTCCCATAAGTTGTATCTATAAAATATAAACTTGAAGTAATAAAGTTTGTTACTGCTTGTGTGTGGCAGTTCTTTGTGGAGAGCGGTACAGTGAGTGGCTAATGGAGCCAGTGGAGGTGAAAGCAGATTGGAATTCAGTCCGTCGATCCCCCCTCTGCAGATGGGGATGTACCCCAGGAAGGGAAGCGAGGGCTGTCAGCAGACTGCCCACGTGGAGAGTGGTACAGTGAGTGGCTAATGGAGCCAGTGGAGGTGAAAGCAGATTGGAATTCAGTCCGTCGATGCCCCCTCTGCAGATGGGGATGTACCCCAGGAAGGGAAGCGAGGGCTGTCAGCAGACTGCCCAGCATCAGCAGGTGCAAGTGCTTAACTTCCCTGGTGCTGTTTCCTAAAACCGACCCACCTGAAGGCCCCTCATGCCTGCTCTCCCTTCCCACCACCCTCTCCCAGTCCATTCTACAAGGTGTTGTCATTATCTCCTTCTGATAAATGAGGAAATTGATGCAGAGATATAATGTACAAATTATAAAATGGGGATGGAAAACACTACCTACAGATTTCAATAAATAAATGAGCCAGTATTTGAGAATGAGCTGACGTACTGTAATCATTACATGAGTTAATAAGTATAAAAATAGATACACCCAACATATAGTAAGCATATATAGCTATTAATTATTGATAATATTTTTGTAAAGGGAACAGCTCAGTGTTCATAGCTATAAACATAATAAAATGGCTAATATTGATGCTGAGCCCTGTCTCATTCTAGCAATAAGTAATATCCATAAATACATACCATGACTGAAAAAACCCACTCCGTTGGATGAACTGCCTATAAAATTTTACTTTTTACATTTGATAATTATCAGTTTGAAACATATTTATGTTACTTTAATCAAATGTGAGGACAGCCATCTGGGCTGGCAGAATTTTTCCAGTTTCTGGAGTTGAATTTGATGTGTAGAAACTTCTGCTCGATGTTCTTTGGCTTCGTACTTTCTTTCCTCGAAGTACTTTCCTCAAAGTATATCTCATAGACTTTGACAAGTGATGCTCCTGTTTTTATTAATGCCTAATATCATCTTTTAAGTTACTTCAAATTTTAATTTTGATTTCTTGTTTGATTTATGATTTAGAGGAATGGTGTATGCTTTTACGTGGAGGGGCTGTTGGGGGCTTAGATTGGGGATTGAGGATGAAGTGGCTATCCTTTCTACTCTCGTAGAAATGTATGATCCAAGAATACCACTGCTGTTGTGCTTTCTACTTCATGGAATTTATGGAGAAATTCTTTGTTGCCTAGTGCTTGATCAATTTTTACTACTATTTAATGAACTTTTGAAAGAATATGCATGATCTATTTGATATATAAGCAATACTAATTATGTTATCCCAATGACTTGCAAAATGATTGAAAGGGGAATGCCAAAAATCATCATTTATGATTTTTTTGTTTTATTGAAAGTCTTGCATTTCCAACAGATTTTAAATGATATATTCTTATATGATACCAATCGGTGCACCAAATTATCTATTATATCTTCTTGGTCGATAGTGCCTTTTACCAACAGGAAATATCCGTTTTTCTCACATTTAGTGTTTTTTTTTTGTTTGTTTTGTTTTTTACTTTTTATTTTGGCTGGAATACTTTAGAATACAATGTTAGCATGTAACATTGACTCTCCTGCTTTTATCTTGTTCATACTTGATTGGGACGTCTTTGTTGTCTTTCAGTCTTGCTGTCTAATTTCCACTGAAGAGTGTCTCTTGTAAATGTCACGTAGCTGGATTTTTGTTCTTGTATCAATTTAAGGATTTGTTTATTTCCTAACTTACCAGGAAAATTTAATCATTTTCTTTTATGGCAATGTTTTATTGATCTTCAAAATATTTAGAGATTGAATTTGCTGCATAATAGAATATCTAAATATTAGTGGCTTAAACAAGCAAACGGGAGGTCTGTTAGTAAGGAAAGGGACAGTGGATATTGGATGCACAGCTAGTGGCTCTGCCATAGTCATAGTTTCTTATCTTACTGGAGAGGCAGAACTACATGGCGACTGTGAATTTTGAGAGGTATGGGCTCAAATGCTGGCTCCTCCACGTCCTACTATGCAATCTTGGGCAAGTTAATTTTTCTAAACTGGATTCCATTCATAAAATATAAATATAAAGGAGGTTATAATAACCCCCAATTAGAGTGTTATAGGGAGAATTATGTAATAATACATGTAAACCATTCAGGGCATAGTAAGCACTGACCTGTGGCTATATACATTTCTAGTTTATTATTTGTATTACTTTTTTTAGCATCTTCTATTGTGGGTAATTCTATTTTTAATAGCATATCATAGGCATTATGTAAATCAAAATCACAACAAACTTTCCACCCTATATGTCTCTGCACATATCTGTATGTTTTACGTCTATAGTCTCCTTTTGCATGAGACATTTAGTGTGATTTTCCTCCACACCACCCCTCCTTCCTTCTAGACGTTGTTGAACTAATTTGAACATTCAGTTCCAGATTGCTAGTGGGGTGCAGGGAAGGGAGGGCCAGGGGGACCCTTACGTTATACATCTGACAAGATCTCTTCTTAATATTTGTTTTAAGGTTAAAAATTACATTAACTCCTAATTTTACCAGTTTCATTCTGCACCACTTTTTCTTACGTAGCACACTTTATCTTTCTGAATTTTCTCTTCTTTTTTTCTAAAGTACTTCCCACAGTCACCTGCAGAGGAAAGTGTGGGTGGCATACTTTCTGAATCCTTGACTGTCCAAAAATGTTTCTTCCTTGCTCTTACAGGGAGACAGCAGTTTGGTTGGGTTTGGAATTCTTGGCTTGCAATGCTTTTTCCTACAATCTCTGTAAATGCTGTTCCAATGTCTTCCAGCACTTAAGGCCAGACGTGAGGTACTAAGCTATTGTCTACCTTTCTCCCCTGCTTTATGACATGGGGCCAGGACTCAGCAAATGTGTCTTTTGTCAGCTCACTCATGGTTAGGCTCTGCCAGCACGGGTGCAGGTGGGCACGGGAAGCCTAGAAGAAGGGAAAGGAAACTGCTCCTTCTGTGTTTTGTGTCTGTTCTTTCCAGCCTCACCTGATCAATGACTTTTTCCTCCAGTAGCAGCACGTGGTTCTTGTTTCCTATTTTTTCCCAGAGCCGGGCTCACAGCATCTCCTCAGAAGTACCATTACCCCCTATGCAGAGACCCTTCCTCTTAGGTCTGAATCCCCTCTCTTTACAACTGCTAGATTTTGATAATCCTGCCCTCTTTATGTTGCACCCCAGTGCTGGGCTGCAGGAGCTTGCAGTTACTACCCTGTGTTAGCCCCGTTTTCTATGCAGAGACCCTTCCTCTTAGGTCTGAATCCCATCTCTTTACAACTGCTAGATTTTGATAATCCTGCCCTCTTTTTGTTGCACCCCAGTGCTGGGCTGCAGGAGCTTGCAGTTACTACCCTGTGTTAGCCCCGTTT
>NW_007744242.1:0-530 GCF_000696425.1 Galeopterus variegatus
CTTTTCTTTCTACGGGTAAAACAAACAACAGTTAGAGATATATATTTTAGTAACAGTGATGTCATTATTAAAAATACAAAATGAAACTGATTATTTAGTAACAGTGATATCATTATTAAAAATACAAAATGAAACTGATTATGAATAATTACTTGTATTTTAGCAAATATTTGAGGTCAATGTTGATGTCAAATTTTATTTTTAAAAAGTGAAATTTAAATGCTTACCTCCATTTCCTTTGATTTTATTAATAGGCTCTTGAGCACAATGTTGATAATAGCAAACGTCAGCTGTATGATAAAACAGAAATTGGTAAGCATCTGTTAATTAATTAAACTTCCACAGCCACTGTAAATCATATGGTTTTTACCATTTTACATATGAAGAAATTAAGACAGAGAAATTAAGTTATTTAATAAGGTGTATTGTATTAGTCAGGGTTCTCCAGGTAAACAGAATAAATAAGATAGAAAGATAGATAAATAGATAGATAGATAGATTATAAGGAATTTGCACATATGATTATAGAG
>NW_007744242.1:2511-3040 GCF_000696425.1 Galeopterus variegatus
TTTTTTTTTCTATTTTATGGCATATAAGGTATGCTGTTGTACAATTTTGTCAGTAGATTATAATTCAATAAATCTATAAATGTAAGGAAAGAATATCAATTCATTATTAATTTATGCCAAATTAAGCAAGTGCACAATGCTTTCATTTCAAGAATATCTATAATGTAAAAAAAGTCATCTTGCTAAACAGGAAGCAAGTACGAGGGGGTAAGAATAGAAAAAACATTAACAATCTTTGAAGATTTCTTTTTTATACTCTATACTGTTCACATTGTTTTTGTATCTGTCTTGATTGCATTTATTGTCCAATTTTTATTTACATAAACATTTTACTAAGTTTAGAAAAACAAAAAGAAAATGACAAAAATCACTAGCAAACACAAGAAAGTCACAAAACTTTATTACAAATTATTCCTTTAATAAGATAAAACTTAATTTCACTTATTCTCAGTGTTGAAAATTAAGTATATTAAAACCAATTATAAAAGCCCCTTCTCTATCTTAAACAAAAAAAAAAAAAAAAAAAAAC
>NW_007744242.1:7599-17068 GCF_000696425.1 Galeopterus variegatus
CAGTCAATAAATACAAAGACATTGAAATGTTAAATTAATGAGTATAAGACTTCAGAACTTTCTTTAAATAACATTAGGTGTTAAGTATCAACTTTTCCATCTAACCAGCTAAAAATATATACTCTAAAAGAAAAAAAAATTATACAGTATTTAGTATATAGCTTAGCTAATATATATATATATATATATAAAACAACTGCGGTATTTGATACTAGTGATATGAAAAGTCGAGAGTTCTTCACTTCATTGTTTTCTTTAATTTTATTACTTACCTTTATTATTCACTAGCTTTAGATGTACTTGATATTTTTGCTATTCTGATTAGCTTAAGTGCCCTTGTCAACAGTTCAGTTGTTGAGTGAGGTAAAGTGTTAGTTATAGTGTGAAAATCTGGTGTGCTGTCAGAAAAGGGCAAGCCATTAACTTGTGAATTTCAACTTACAGCCTTCCATAGCTCAATGATGGCTGAAAAGTCTCTCTTATGAATTACTATTAAGGGTAACATGGCATATGCATTTATGAATATTTGTAATTATGCATGATATAAACTTTCATCATACAAAACTACACTTATGGAGTGATTGTGGTGGTATTCTATCTTAAAAATAAAAAAAAATCAAAAGCCCTGCTAGTTATAAAATGAATGTTATTTTCAGTGATATAATTTGTCACAAGACTGCATCTTGTAAGAAACGACCTACAAAATCTTATGTCAAAGAAGGCCATTTTCAAATATTCTAGATAGTTTTTGAAATTGAGAACCATCAGAGTAAATTATGTTACTGATACAATACATCTAAGTCATAACCTCTGTAAATACAAAATATCAGAAGTGTATGGAGATTCACAACCTTGCTTCATGGTAGAACTCCTGGAAACTACATAATCAGTAGTCATGCAAAATGGCTATTATGGAAGGAAAGGGTGATTATGTGTTATTGTTCTGTCTCTCAAACCACAGCATAATCATTAGATTCCGTGGTTATATAGAAATTATTCCAAACACTCTTAAAAACTTTGAAACATCTGTGATATATGTAATTTGTGTCTTTTTAAGACATTTAGGTATCAAATATTATGTAGTTTTAATAGTATTTTGAGTTCCTATTTACATAATGTGAGAATGTATTGAAATAACATTTCCATACAGTTCCCAGTCCAGAATCATAACAATATATGTTTTTGACTTAACATTAATGTTCTAGTGCAAAGTTTCTCAATTTCAGGAAAATTGCTATTTTGAGCTGGACATGTCCTTGTTATGGGGTCATGTGCATCGCAGAATATTTAATAACATCCCAGAAATCTATTCACCACATACCAGTTGTACTGTCCCCTTACAGTTGTAACAACAAAAAATGTCTCCAGATATCACAAAATGTCCCATGAAGGTCAAAGTCATGCCAGTTGAAAACCACTGGACTAAAGCAAAGTGGGATAAAATTTTATTTAAAGAAAAGGTAATTTTTAATACAATTAAAAACAAAATTATTAACTTTAAAAATACTTGAGTATGAAAGCTTGTAACCCAGGTGCAATATTACTAAGAAAACATGAGAAAACTCACAACCAAGGTAAAAGAAATATGAATAAATATATTAGTCATAATAGTTGTGAATAATTTATTTATTTTTTAATTTCTTTGTTATTGGAACATGGTTGATTATACATATATATGGGGTATAGCACTGAATATCACAATTTCTCAAAACTAATGAAAATAGACGCATCATACCAAAACCTGTGAGATACTGCAATGGCAGTCTAAGAAGGAAGATTATTGCAATAAATTCTTACATCAAGAGGATAGAAAGATTTCAAATAAAACACATGATGCTATACGTCAAAGAACTAGCAAATAAGAACAATCCAATCCCAAAACTAGCAGACAGAAAGAAATAATTAATATCAGGGCAGAACTAAGTGAAACAGAAACTCAAAAATGATACAAAAGATCAATGAAAAAAATTAGTTTTTCAAGAATATAAACAAAATAGAGAAACTATTAGCTAGACTAACTAAAAAAAGAAGACAACATTCAAATAACAAAAATTAGAAATAGAAAATGAGACATTACAACTGATACCATAAAAGAATCATCAGACACTATCATAAACAAATATATACCAACAAATTTGAAAATCAGGAGGAAAAGGACACATTTCTAGACACATACAAACTACCAAGACTGGACCAAGAAGACATAGAAAACCTGAACAGACCAATAAAAAGCAGTGAAATTGAAGCAGTAATCAGCAGTCTCCCAGCAAAAGAAAAATCCAGCCTGGATGGGTTTACTGCTGAATTCTATCTAACCATTAAGGAGGAATTAATACCAATTTTCTTCAAATGATTCCAAAAAATTGAAGAAGAGGTCATTATCCCACACACATTCTGAGGCCAACATCACCTTGATACCCAAACCAACAAAGATACAGCATAAAAAACCCTTTGGGCAAATATCTTTGGTGAACATAGATGCAAAAATCCTTAGTAAACTATTAGCAAACAAAATACAGCAACACATCAAAGAAAAAAAATTATACAACCCAATCAAGTGGGATTCATCCCAGGGATGCAAAGATGGTTCCACATATGCAAGTCAATAATTGTCTTTCACCACATCGATAAAATCAAAGACAAAAACCATATGATTATATCAATAGATGCAGGAAAAGCATGTGACAAAATTCAACATACCTTCATGATAAACACTCCCATGATAAACACTCCTAATTTTAGACATAGAAGAAAGTATGTCAGTATAATAAAAGCCATATATGTTAAACCCACTGTCAATATTATTCTGAATAGGGAAAGGTTGAAAGCCTTTCCATTAAAAACAGGAGCAAAACAGGGCTGCCCACTCTTGCCACTCCTATTTAACACAGTATTGGAAGTAGTAGCCAGAGCAATTGGGCAAGAAAAAGAAATAAAGGGCATCTAGAAAAGACAAAGTCAAACTGTCCCTGTTTGTAGATGACATGATCCTATACAGAGAAAAGCCTACAGACTCTACAAAAAAAAAACTCAAAGAGTTGATACACAATTTCAGAAAAGTTGCAGGATATAAAATCAACATGCAAAAATCATTAGCATTTCTATACTCCAATAACAAACTAGCAGAAAAAGAAATCAAGAAAGCTAGCCCATTTACAATAGTCATCAAAAAAAAAAAAAAACCCAAAAAACAAACAAACATAAAACCCTAGGAACAAAGTTAACAAAGGATATGAATGACCTCTACAATGAGAACAACAAATCACAGTTGAAAGAAATAGAGGACACAAAAAGATGGAAAGACATTCCATGCTCATGAATTGGAAAAATTAACATTGTGAAAATGTCCATACTACCCAAAGTGATCTACAGATTCAATAAAATTGACATCAAAATACCAATGACATTCTTCACAGAAATAGAAAAAACAATCCCAGCATTCATATGGAACAGCAAAACACCCTGAATAGCCAAAGAAATCCTGAGCAATAAAAAATAACACCAGAGACATAACACTATCTGACTTTATACTACAAAGCTATAGTAACCAAAACAGCATGGTACTGGCAAAAAAACAGGCACAGAAACCAATGGAACAGAATAGAGAACCCAGAAATCAATCCACATAATTATAGGCAACTTGTCTTTGACAAAGACACTAAGAACATACATTGGGGAAAAGACTGCCTCTTCAATAAATAGTGCTGGGAAAACTGGACATTCATATGTGGAAGAATGAAACTAGATCCATACCTCTTACCCTATACCAAAAACAACTCAAAATGGATTAAAGACTTAAGTATAAGACCTGAAACTATAAAACTCCTAAAAGAAAACATAGGGGAAATATTTCAGGAAGTAGGACTGGGCAAGGACTTTATGAATAAGACCCCAAAAGCACAGGCAAAAGGAGAAAATAAACAAATGGGATTACACCAAACTAAAAAGCTTCTGCTTAGCAAAAAAACAATTAACAGAGGAAAAAGACAGCATACAGAGTAGGAGAAAATATTTGCAAACTACGCACTTGACAAAAGATTAATATACAAGGAACTCAAAAAACATAACAGTGAGAAATCAGATAACCCACTTTAAAAATGGGCAAAGGAGCTGAATGGGCATTTCTCAAAGGGTGATGTACAAATGGTCAACAGACACATGAAAAAATGCTCAACATCATTAAGCATCAGGGAAATGAAAATAAAAACCAGATTGAGATATCATCTCATCCCAGTTAGACTGGCTATTATCAAAAAGAGAATAACAAATGCTGGTGAGGATGCAGAGAAAGGAGAAGCTTCCTACATTGTCAGTGAGACTGTAAATTGGGACAGCCATTATGCAAAACCATATGGCGGTTCCTCAAACAACTACAGATAGAACTGCCATACAATCCAGCAATTCCATTGCAGAGTATATACCCAGGGAAGGGAAATCATCATGTCAAAGGGATAACTGCACTCCTGTGTTAATTGCAGCTCTATTTACAATAGCCAAGACTTGGAACCAACCTAAATGTCCGTCGGATGACTGAATAAAGAAAATGTGCTCTATTTACACAATGGAATAATACTCTGCATAAAAAAGGATGAAATACTGCCATTTGCAGCAACCTGGATGAACTTAGGGAAAACTATGTTTAGTGAAATAAGCCAGGCACAGAAAGAGAAATATCACATGTCCTCACTTATGAGAGGAAGCTAAAAAAATAAATAAAATAAATAAATTATAAAAGAAAGAAAAAAAACAACAACAATCACAATAATATATTGAACTTTCAAAAGAAGAGAACAAAACTGATGGAGGAATTGATTTTTTTTTTAAGCTGAAAGAAATTTACCAGAATCTCAACTCTGGTTCAGCTTCTAATGAAATATCTTTGATTATGAACCTCTGTCTCTCTGTTTCTCTCTCTCTCTCTGACAGGTTTCAAACTGTGTTCTTCAGGTATTCAGGGTTCCCACAAATCTGATTGAAACTTTATTTTTAAAGTTTTTAAATAATACTAAGAGTGTAAAAGTAAAATGTTTAGAAAAATCCAGTACTCAACTATGGCAGATACTAAATACTAATATTTCATTTGCCCTCATTTATACTACCTCGTACTTTTTACTGACTCTAGAAACTGGGCCTCTTCCCCTGCTATCTCTGCATATAATACAATTTCTTATAAATATGTACTTCAGAAAAATGGCTGAAATTCTGTATTTGACTTGTTTTACACGTGTGTGTGCATGTCCAGTTATCTAAACTTGCCATAGGAAAGTCATTGGGAATATCATGAGTACCTGCTTAGCTACGGGCTAATTAATTCTAGGGGAGGGGTATGTGATCTTCATTCCCTAATTGTTTGTTGAAAATAAAAGTTTTTTTCACTATTTATTTACTGACATTATTAGAATGGACCATGATTTTTGTGCTTGTGTGTCAGTTTTGCATTTTTTCTTTTATGTTCCTGACCAGGAATGAGAACAGTGGATCTTGATATTTAATACAAAAGCCTCCTACCTCCATTTCATATTCCTTTATTTGTTTAAATCAAAGTGTGTTAAAGTTTCCAAAAGTCCTATTGAAAATTATTTCCATTTGCTTTGATGTCTCCATGTGGATTTTTATTTTTCAGTATTGTGTAAGTGGGAAAAAATAAATTGGATACGAAAACTGATATACAATTGTAATTGCCACCTGTAACAACTGATGCTAAACTGGGTTTTTGTCAAAACAAGCTCTTTTTCATGGATTGACTTTTAATATATACACAGTTTAAATTTGAACATATAAAATAGACTTATCTTAATAAATCATCTATTTAGTCTATTTTTGGTATTAAGCACTTAAGTTTAATATGAAAATATAGTTCCACTATGAAAAATATTTAAAATCTACCTTTAGACTGAAATGATTACAAGTTTCTATGATTCCTATGCCAGAAGTTTATAAATTGTGAAATGTTTCTGAAGGGGGAAAAATATTTGCTAAGGTCTCAGTTTTATGTAGGTGTCTTATTAAGGTAATTATCAATCCATTTTTTTCCCAAATTTTGTTTTTGTTGTTAATAATCACCATATGAAATACAGATATTTCATTTTTATCCAATCCTGGGTGGTGGGTCCTTTGGTATGACTGATCTTGGTAAGTGACAGGTTGTCATCTGCTCCATTTCCACCATACTTTGCCACAACCTGTAAATACTTACTGTATCCTCAGAATTTAACTCTCAGTTGATAATAGAAACGATTGTCAGATGTTATATTTGTAAAAAAGTATAGGCTGTAGCCAAGAATGGTGAGAATTATTTCTCTGCAGGTGTCTTAGCAAGCATGGATGAAAAATTCTGCTCCTTGCTCCTCAGCATGTTCTTTCAAGGGAAACACACAGTAGTGAAGTTTTCACTTCAAAATGTCCCCCAGGAATTTGGATAAATTGAAACTGCCTGAGGGAATAGATTACTGAATGTCTTTTCACAAGATATTAAAAATGAAACGAGAAAGCACTTTCAAGACACTGCAGTAAACAATTTGGGTCTCTTAAGGGAACACCTATTTGCAGTTGCTATCACTTGCTTTTCTGTAAAAGACACAGGAAAAAAAAAAAAACGGAAGCAGTACAGAAATAGACAATTTGTGTTTAACACTAGAAAATCACTATGAGCTGCCTGGAAAATCATGAGTGTTGTTTTGTGAGGTGGCCCAATGTCTAGGCTTTAGAGTGAGGCAAATCTGCTTTGGAATTCTAGATTTGTTTCTGCTAAGAATGGTGTTACTTACTTTTTGCTGAATCCTTAATATGTTCTTGCTAAGGTCTTTGCATTTTCTCATTTATCCCTTACACGCACCTATAATATAGGTGCCATTATTGCTATTTTACAGATGATAAATCCGAGTGAACCTCAGAGAGGTTGCCTGAAGTCAGAAAACTAGTTAATGTCAAAGCCAGGTTAGAGCCAAGCTCTGTTACCTTCCCCTTCCCAATACTTAACCAAGGACAGACTAAAATAATTGGAAGAAAAAGGCACTGAAAATATTACGGAACAAATCCTCTAACCCCTACGTGATCCAAAATGATTAATTCAACCAATCTTTTTGGAACACCAAATGATTTGTGTTTACTCCCTTTTCCAATTCTTTGAGCAAGTGCTTAGTTTGTCTACAATGTAATCTAAGACTCTTCTTAAACACTACATTTCTTCCCAGTATTAACTGTGATGACTTTTAGCAAGATAGTTGTTTCTCAATACCTCATTCTCCTCTCTTTAGAAGAGGTTAAAACCAAACTAATTTTAGGATGAAAATTATATGTACAGTGCTTTTCACAGTGCCTGAAAATTAGTAAGCTTTCTATAAAGGTAAACATTACATAGCACTTACTGGGACAGGTTACTACACATGTGGCAATGACCAGGAAATTCAAAGTAAATTCAGTTGTATGTGAGGATCCAGTGAGAAGGTAGCTGTCTACAAACCAAGAAGAGGGAACTCACTAGATGTGCATCTCTTGGCACCTTGATCTGGAGACTTCCCAGGTTCCATGAGTGTGAGAAATAAATGTTTGTTGTTTAAGTTACCCAGTCCCTGGCATTTTTGTTATAGCATCCCAAGCTGACTAAGACGTGTCCACAACAGTTTAAGATGGGCATGGCCTTCATATTGTACGGCAAGATGAAGTCAACTGTCAAACACATGCATTTGGACTGTAGCAAACAACTGAAAACAAGTAGAAGGAATTACCTCCATATTATGTTAAGCTTCTTGAGTAAGTCACCAGGTTCCTTCCACAGGACATTTGTACTTGTTTTTCATCTGGTTGGAACCCTATTCATACCTCTACTCCCAAATACCTGTAGCTTAATTCTCCACCTTATTCATGCCTCTGCTCAAATAATATCTTTCCAGTAAAGCTTTGGCAAATTATCTTAGTTTAAACAGAAGCACTACCACCATCAAATCTTCTCAAAAACCACCATTTCCAAAACCCTTATCCTTATCTGCTTTAGCTTTTCCATAGGACTTTTCACTCCATTAGGGGAAAATATTTTATGCTAGTTTACCATTACTTATAGTTGTTCCTTCTGCATTATTAGTGCTCAATTAGTATATTTGCAGAATCAATTTCAAGTTCTAAGAACAGTGTGCTCTTGAGGGTCACTATTCCAGTAGATCATACTCATATCAACCATTCAGTAGAATCAACACAGCTGATCACAGTGGCTTCCTTTTATTAAAAAAGAGAATGTGAAGAGTGATGTGTAGGGAGTATGGTATTCCTGGAGTGAGAAAAGTGATCCAGGCTACTTTAAGAGAATCACTTGTACGAATTATTTGGACCTATAAGAATTGAAGACCTGGTTCCTAGGTTGTGTATCTTTTTAGTCAACAGTACTACTAATATGTCCCTGTAATATCTGAAGAATCTTAGATAACTGGAGACACAGCCTGGGGCTGACAGTGTGGCAGAGTGGAGCTGCCTGAATTTTTATTATTTGTCATGATTAAGCTCAGTAAGTGACTGGACACTGAGGTCATTATCTGGGCTTGAGCCACTTGGTCTGTACTACACATAAAGGAATCAGTCAAGAAGACGAGGCAGCAAAAGACCACAGGGAAGATCATGGGCCACCAGCACTGGCTATGAAAGTTTGGGCAGATGTAAGAATTAAGTTTAGCAGGATTGAATCACAAAATTCAGGGAAGCTTGAAATGGAAGTGTGCCTACTGATCCCCTCTGAACTACAAAAAAAGATCTGGCATTTGGACACTTACCCCAGAAAGGACACTGAGTACTAGGCAGTGTTAGCCAGAGAAAGAGGATGATCATCCAGAGAGGCGTGAACCTGACCTTGTGTAGTAAAGAAACTTTTGCCTTTTTCACTCTCCCTCTAGCCTGTCACAACAGATAGAGGAGCTAGCAATTAGAAGAGGGAGTAGACTCCCTTCTTTCCCTTATTCCAAAAAGCCAGAACATCTACTTTATAATTAGGGAGAGGAAGAAATAAAGCTTTAAATACAGATTGAGATTAAAAACAAAACAAAATACAAGAAGGGGAGTGTGTCTTAATCATCATAATGATATGTGTCACTCAAAAGCTATAAATTCAATTCAGATACCATTAAAGAGCCACCAAATGTTATTTCACCAAAGATAGTTGTAATGTTGGGTATTGGAAGAAATAGGCACTTTTCATATTTATAAATCAATGAGTTAGGATGCCTCAATATTATAGCTACAATGGGATCTAATGTTGTTTAGAAACTTTCTCTCTCAGCAATAAAACAACTATTTGCATATTTTTCAGATTTTGCTTTTTTTGTCTTTTAAAATGAGACCCATAATTAATATATGAAACATTCGTTAAGGGCCTGGCTTAAATAATCCCATTAAAAAAGAGTAGATATTTTAATTTTGATGGATAAAAACAATTATTTCATTGTTATTATGCCTCAGAGGTTTTAACAAATTCAAAAAAAAAAAA
>NW_007744243.1:0-770 GCF_000696425.1 Galeopterus variegatus
GTTGAAAAGTGAATGCTATTTAAGAGAATGGTAAATAATAAATCTGATGTATAAAAAACTGTAGAAAACCAAATGAGAAGTCTTTCTTAAATGTTTGTCATAGAATACAAAGAGCAATTAAGAATTTCCCCCTAGAAATCACCCCGGGGGAAGGAAGCACATCTCTAGAGGAAGAGACAACTGTTGAGAGGTTTTTTTTTTTTTTTTTTTTAAGTGAAAAATAATTTTATTCTATAATCTAAAAAAAAAAATATCCATATTATAATCTCAGAACTAATTTCTCCCAACTTCCCTCTACCAAATATTAAAATGTAAATTATGCAGAAGGATCTGCTTATTTTTCTTTGCAGCAGGTCCTGACCAGTCCCATGGTAAGATATACCAGTTGGCACTTATTTTATCATAATAAATTTTACCCAGTAGGGATGATTTTTCAAGTCTCAGTGCATGGGTTATGGAAATTTTCCATCATGCATTTTCCTGCTGCAATTATAGGGCCTCTATGTGCTTGTGATAATTGGAACTAAGATCAAAGCCACAGGATTGTANTTTTTGTAATTTTCAAAGATTAGCTATAGAGGAATTCTTATTTGAAAAGCTAGATCAGATTGAGTGATACCAAGGATGATTTACCACAAACAAAAATATAGAAGACAATGTTGTTAGTACTTCCCAAAATCTAAATACAAGAAAACCTGAGGGGTGGATAGCCAGGTGATGGGTAGTGACAGCAAAAGCACAGGAAAACTACAGTGACTAGATCTGACCCT
>NW_007744243.1:2850-5977 GCF_000696425.1 Galeopterus variegatus
TCTGTTCCCAGCTAGGGATTTATTTTTTCCCTAGTTTCTTTTTCTTTCTTTCCTTTAAAAAAAAAACAAACAAACAAACAAAAATCTTGTTTCCTCTGAATAGTTGACTCTTAAATTCTGGAATTTAGTCATCATTGAAGACTCTAAATGAGAGACTGGCTCAGTCTTCAGTGACTTTAAAAGCAACCTGAGTATCCCATTCTGAAATGACACTAACTTATAAAGTTGAGAGTGGTTAAGTAGATGAGCTACCATGCAGCAAAATCCTAGCTAGTAGGAGAATTGCAATTCATAGCTAGGGGAGGAAACTGCAGCCGGCCCCTAAACTCCCCAGTGTCCTAAGCTGAAGACAAGGCACCCTTCTAGTGATTTGCTCAGTTTAGTCACTTCACACAAGAAAACAGACCTTCCCCAACCACACCCACCTGCAGGGTTACTTCAGATAACCATCTTCTCATCTGAGGATCCCAGGCCCTGGTATTAGAGAAGGGAAGTTCTCCTTTAAGCTGATTCAGGCCAGATTTTCATGTTTAGCACAATCCATTGCACTGTTATAAGGTCCCTAACGTTTAAGACATTTGGATGAAGTAAGAAAAAAAAAATCACAAAGTTATACGAGGACCTTCCAGAAGCATCAGCATCCTAAACTCATCACACATTATTTTCATTCGAATTATAGTGTTATTGATCAGTGTCTTAAGAAGTAGGAAGGAGGGCTGGCTGAATAGTTCAGTTGGTTAGAGCGTGGTGCTGATAACTCTAAGGTCCAGGGCTCCATCCTCATACCAGCCAGCCAGCTGCCAAAAATAAAAGCAAGAAGAAAACAAGTTTTCCTGTTTCTGAGACAGCAACTGAGGCCAGATGAACTGGTTTGCCCAAGGAGTTCTTATTACTTGATACTCCGTTATGAAATGTTTTTCCTGCCTTCTTTCAAAGCAACAGAAGAAATGAAGATGGGAAAGTCTGAAAGCTAATAGTGCATCATCCAGAAGGCTTTTATATAAATATGAAGCTCTGTGTAATGTGAGGTTATAATAAAAGGCACTTCCTCGCACCAACCCTTAGCTCTTTCAAAAAGTTTTCTATCTCCAGGGAAATGAAAATCATCAGAAGTTCTCTGATGATGCCCTCATATGAAACCATATAAAGAAGAATGAAAGGTACAGGCAGTAGCTTCTAACTTACAGTTAACATTTTTTCTTCCATTGGGGAAGAGATGGAGACGGAGACACAAAAGGATGACTCAAAGTATCAGGAATGTGTTGAGAAGCCCAGAGGGTCTGTATCCCACAGAAAAGTGGGAACAGCCCCCATTCAGAGTTAGCTTCCATTTTTTATTGTAAAGACAAGGAAGTTTCACAAGAAAATTCAGTTGATTAAATCATTACAAAGGACACAAGGACATGGGCAGTGTTGCAAAAGTTATCTATAGCTTAAGCAATGGAAACTAGTAACATCAGGAAAATTAACAATGTGGCATTGCAAAGCACAATTAGTGAAAAGCTAAGTTGGTCAAGCTGGCTTATTAGCTAAAGTATAACCTCTCCTTAATCAAAAGTTACATTCTTATGATAAAATCTAAGTACAATTATCTCTAAAGTTTCTCCCAACAGACAGTTCGCACCTAGCAAATATTTTTTTTCACATCTTTTCCTTCAGTAATTCTTAAAATCTCTTAACAGTATCAGTATGACAACTACCTAAAATTATTAAAGTATAGAATCGCACACCTAAGCAGTGATTAGAGTTGATTGATGGGCTTTTGCCCTCTGGTTATAGGCTGTGGCCTCCTACTCAAGGGCTTTTGCACCAATATGTATTTACCTAAAAACTCTATTCTAAAAATCAAATGAGAATCAACATTATTTAATCAGAATTGATTAAATGGGCTTTTACCCTCTATCTGTAGACTTTGGTCTCTTATCCAAGGGCTTTTGCCTTCTATGCATTTGCCTAAAAGCCCTATTCTAAAATCAAATGAGAATCAAGATTTCTAACCCACCACAGCGCCTCTTAGGCACTTTCATATCCCAAGTTACCTCATTTAATCCTCACCACAAGCCCAGAAGGTAGGTATGATTTCACCTATTTTACAAATGAGGAAATCGAGGCCCAGGCAGAGGGAAAGCAACGTACCCAAGCCCATGAAACAAGCCAAGTAGCAGGGCCCAGGTGTTTCTGACTCCAAAGGCTGATCCAAACTGCCTTCCTCTGTCTTGCATTTGTAACTAAAACCTCACATTTTCCAGGGAGCTGACATTTGCCTACTTCCTCAGTCACCAGCTCCCCTGGGCAGTGATGAAGGAAGTTTCCCTGTCATCCCACAATATTCCCTTTTGTGCTGGGGCAAGCTGGTTACAAACGTTTAACAGTGGCAAAGGGCACTGAGACTGAGTGTTCCCTCCACCTTTGCTCCCTCCAAATCAGTGTCTGTCACAGTAAGTCAACCTGGATAAAGGCAGGAGTCACAGCAAAAGCGGCACTTCAGACACCAAATGCAGCTTTTCCACACAACGCTCCTTCCCAAAGCTTTTTAATATTGTTGAGAAAACTTACAGAAAATCAAACCAAGTTTTCTTTTTTTACAAAATGAAAGGAAAAATGTGTAGGTTTGTTTTTCTTGTTTGCTGAGAGACCAAATGTTGCTAATGCAAGCCCCAGCAAAGGTGCGGGTCAACCCAAAGCTGAACGAAGAGCTCATCTTCAACATAGCTTTCAAGACAAGATGAGACGATGGACAATCAATCCTCTTCTTCAAACTGGCCTGTCTGCTTTAACAGTGTCACTTTGCTGTTCACTGCTGTTATCTTGTAGATCCTGGAGTCCATTTCTCATCTGCTCCAAGTTCCCGTTTACCAGTGCGGTCACTGTCAATGTGGCCATGCTTGTGTATTTCTTCTGGCAACTCCTCTCTCTCATTTTCTCTCTCTTCCTTTCCCTCCTCCTCTTCACCATCCTTCCTCCTCCTACTTGTCCTCTTCTGAATCCACTAAAACCATGAAATCACCCATGTCTTGTCCCCTGAAAGTGTTTCCTACTTTCCAGCAGAAGTCAGCAATGCAGCATAAGTCCAAGATAATGGCCAATCCCAGCAAATGGAGGCTGACAATGATTCCCACAATTCCCC
>NW_007744243.1:7951-9674 GCF_000696425.1 Galeopterus variegatus
AACCCGTGGAGGGAGCGCAGCTGCGCTCCCAGCGCCGCACTCTCCCAAGTGAGCCACGGGGCTGGCCCCCTCTAAAGTTTTAATAAACTGACAATAGGCAGATTTATAGCAGAAAAAGCATACAAAATGTATTTATGCATAAGCACAAGGAAATCATAAGAGGATGATCACCCGATAACCCAGTGAGGTCCACATTGGCACATACCTTTCATTCTTTATAGGGGTAAGGGAGACAGAGAGCACAGAAATTTTGAGAGATAGCAAATAATTTTTAGGGGAAATGAATAGATCCTGAAGACAGAAATTACCTTGTAAATGATACTCTTTGGAATTTGAATGAACACAGAGAGACAGACATTATCTTGTAAAACAGTCCTTCCAGATGTGGTTGCATTCGTTAGTCTCCTTTTCTGCAATAGGTAANTAAAACCATGAAATCACCCATGTCTTGTCCCCTGAAAGTGTTTCCTACTTTCCAGCAGAAGTCAGCAATGCAGCATAAGTCCAAGATAATGGCCAATCCCAGCAAATGGAGGCTGACAATGATTCCCACAATTCCCCCAATGTTTAAAGGTTCTTTCGTGCTGAACCAGATGTCCATCTCTCTCACCCCCACGGCGCTCTCAGTCCAGCAGACACAGGAGCCTTCATCCACCTCCTGGGACCAGTTGCGGATGGTGAGGGTAGAGCTCTGGCCATTCTGGGTAATGACATAGTGTCTGTTGGTTTGGAATGACCACCTTGGGCTGGGTGAGGTTCCTCAGCCACAGGATCTTGGCAGGAGGGTAGGCTCCAGACACTCAGCAGGTGAGCATCACTTTGCCCCCCATAAAGCAAGTCTTGATGGACTCAGAAATCAGTAAAAGTGAGAAGCAGCTGACTGTCAGGTTATTTCCAAAGGGCTCGGGGCTGGAATCTGGGGCCCAGAACCACCGCTCAACCATGGGCAGGGACCAGGAGCTGCTGTTGTAGCTAAAGACCATCTGGGAGCCCTTGGCTGTGTACAGAGTACCACTGGGGAGTGTGCTGGTGGTGGAGATGTTGACCTCGATCTGAGAGGGGCAACTGGCCACCTACAGCCACACTCGGAACCACTGAGTCACATTCAGAATCTCCTGGCAAGTGTGTAGTTCCCCTCATCATGCAGGCTCAGCACCTAGATGTGCTGAGAGTTGGCTTTCACTAGAGAGAAGAAAAGCTCGGCTGGCAGCAGGCGGCGATCCAGTGGGCCAGGGCCTAGAGGCAGACAGGGACACCTCTCTCTCCCCAGATACTGGTTCAGTAAATGCAGGCTCAGGTGGGGCTGGTGTGTGTCCCAGGGCCCTGGCCCCAGGGGTACCCAGTGTTCCTTCCAGGTCCTCAGGCAGCAGAGTGGCCCCACTTTCCACAGCCCCCAGGAAGGATGCTTGCTGTGAGGCTGATGTCTGAGGCTGGGAGCTGCACTGGGTGGTCAGTGCGGATCCCCTCTCCAGAGCTCCCTGACTGTGGTGGGAGGGTGCCTGCCCCTCCTGGTGGCGGAAAAGAACAGGAGCTGGCCCCCTCCACCTCTCTTGCAGACAGGAGATCAACTTCCCATTTTTTTAAAAATTATTTTTGTTGTCATCTCCCCCCCCCAATGGGTTATTTTGAGTGGGTGCTGTACTCAAATAAAATTTCTTTGGGTTTGTGTCATACTATAAACCTGTTGAAGGAATTGCTCAACCTGTATGCACCAATTTTGTGC
>NW_007744243.1:11173-12218 GCF_000696425.1 Galeopterus variegatus
TTGTAAAACAGTCCTTCCAGATGTGGTTGCATTCGTTAGTCTCCTTTTCTGCAATAGGTAATATGATTCAGGGAGATGGAAAGCAATTGTGTTTTCCTTGGTAGGTCAAATCCCAAGGTATATAAGGGATTATCAGAGAAGAGCCTCCGCTGGTGCTTTGAGAGAGACAGAGGGTTCAGAGAAGGGGAATGGGGGAGGTCAGAGAGACCTTGAGGCTGTCTCTTTAGTTCAGCATATCAAAGCACAACAATCTGGGGTATCATTTTATGAGCCCCAAACAAGACCAAAATTCTTAATTCCTGTGGTGGATTGAATTATGTCTCCTTAAAGCTCGCTGAAGCTTGAATTGTGTTTCCCAAGTTTAGAAACTTAGCCCCCACTGTGACTGTTAAGAGGGTGAGAAATCCTATTATCATAATTGAAAGGTGGAGCCTTGAAGATGTGATTGGATTGTAAAACCATGCTATAGTGAATGGATTAAAAATGGTGGTCACGGGCAGGATTCTGAATGCTTTAAAAGCATAGTCTCTCTGCTCTCTCTGCTTCCACCATCTTGCAACGTGAGACCCCTGGGTTACTGTCGCCCCCACCAAGGCCTTCACCAGCTGTGTTGCCTGGACTTTGGACTTCCTAGACTCTGAAACTATAAGCAATATATATATATATATATATATGTATATATATATATATATATTTTTTTTTAATAAATCACCCCATTCCAGGATTTTTGTTATATGGAACAGAAATGGACTAATACAATTCCTGACCTTAAACAAGTCTCACTTCTACTATATAGGTCGTGTACATGACACATCATGGCCTTTATGTACTTGTGGGAACAAAAATATATTCTTTGTATAGCCAAATATAGTGAATAATTTCAGTGGTGTACACAGTTGATCACTCTAACTGAGTTGCGTGACAATTTACACCCACGGTTCAAACTTGTTCCCTCTTCTGACTTGCATGCTGCATCAGACTGATGTCATCCCTCCTTCATTTCTTACAACAAATGTTGATTCTCACTTATTAAGTTGTGGAGGAA
>NW_007744243.1:13988-14490 GCF_000696425.1 Galeopterus variegatus
ATATTCTATAGAAAATACAGTAAGACTAGACCTGCCAAAGAGTGCACAATCACTTTCCATCCCCTCCCTGAAATCTCATTATCTACTGAAGTAAAAATGACTTGAGGAATGAAACCACACCTGAACAGACTTTTCACAAGATAATGTCCTTTTCTCAGGCTTATTCAAATTCCAAAGAGAATTATTTACAAGTTAATTTCTGTTTCTCTGCTATATCTATTCTCCCTAATAAGCATTTACTATTCCTCAAAAAAATCGCCTACATTCTCCACCTCCCCCTGCCCGTGAAAAAGGGTATAAAGCATATGGATCTCATTGGGTTATTTGGGTAATCATATGCCATGGTTCTCCCCTGTGCAGGTTAAATTAATTTTGTATTCCTTTTTCTTCAATTAATCTGCCTATTCTTAGTTCATTTTCAGCAAACCTTCAGAAGGCAAGGGGGGAAGCTTTCCCTCTTCAACCCTACAGAGTAAAACATTAAAAATATCAAAATATCTGT
>NW_007744243.1:16751-17064 GCF_000696425.1 Galeopterus variegatus
AAGTAATGAAAAAACTTCCCCAGCTACAAAATAACCTACTGGATTTGACATTGTGTGGAAGGGAAAGACTGTAGGTAATATTGTCAATATGTTTTCATCACTTCAGATTTCGTGACCTGGAGAGTCCTGTTTACAACATGCTTCTCTTGTCATTATTCCTCTTTCCGCTACATATTATATTTGTCTCCTTATTGAAAATATAAATAACAAATCTTCTGAAAATTATGCACAAGAAACAATTTCCACCCCTTCCTAATTAACCGTGGATCTCATTGTACACTTCAAGTTTTACTTAGTTGAAAATGCTCTACTC
>NW_007744243.1:17822-18191 GCF_000696425.1 Galeopterus variegatus
CTCATTTTATAAATAAGCAAAATATCAATGATTCTTTGACTACTACTAATAATGGCAAAAATCATGTATTTATTGAAGTAAGCACATGTCAGACACTATGTTATTTTAATTATGTTCTTGTAACTCAACCCCAAGGCAATTATTATTGCTCCTATTTTAAAGACAAGAAATTGAGCCTTTCAGAGGGTCAGTGACTTGTTCAAGGTAACACTTTCAATGAGTCAGAGAAGAGATTCCTGACTCTAGAATGTGTACTGTTACCCATTTTATCCTATTGCCCCCAAAATGAATATCAACATGGAAAGACTGTAGGTGCCAAGGAAAATCTTCCTCTCTGCCTTCTAAAGTTTTTTACCCTTGGCTTGGTGT
>NW_007744243.1:19559-25520 GCF_000696425.1 Galeopterus variegatus
TGTGTGTGTGTGTGTGTGTGTGTGTGTGTGTGTGTTTAAAGGAAGAAGTAGAAAGAAAGGATAGGGCATCTGCTACATATAAATGATGATTTGCTAATTTTAAAGTCAAATATGGTACAAATAAATGTGCTTAAATTTCTAAGAGGACTTCTAGTTTCTACTATCAAAAAAATTAAAAATGAAAAAAAAAAGAAAAACACAAAGGAAAAAGATGTAAATATATCTCTATATCTGCAAAATATTCTAAAAGTGATTCATTCAAATCTACTTATGGAAGCATGTTATAAATTCTAAAACACCAATGAGATTGTATTTTAAGTTTAATTTTTAAGGTCAGACTCTACAAGACACTAAATAGTCTAGTGTGATTCTTCTGGGTTTTATGTTACAATGCTGTTCCTAGTGTAGCAAGCTGTGAGGACCACTGATTTAAGACAGATGAATCCAGATAGGACTACTTCCTCACAGCAAGAAGCTGAGTTTTCATTTTGCTAGTCCTTATTAAAGTTCTGTTCAGGTCAGAGAGAAGGTAACTGAACTCAAGAGTTACTTATGTGAATCATACAAATGTTTCCTCACCCTAAACATTTCCTTGATGCTCTCTATGTGCAATCAATAATCTTCTCTCCTGTGTTTTGATAACATTTAAATCATATTGATTATATAATAATTATCACATTGTGGGCTGGCCAGTTAGCTCAGTTGCTTAGAGCCTGGTGTTGTAACACCAAGGTCAAGGGTTCAGATTCCCATACAAGCCAGGTGCCAAAAATAACTAACTAACTAAAAACAAAAAAACAAACAAACAAACAAGAATAATGATTGCATTGTATTACAGATCATTTTAAGTGCATATTTCATGATAGACTATCAACAGGTTGAAATCAGACACACTGTCTTGATCATTATTGCGTCTCTGATAATTACATAATATTAGGTATTTTGCTATATTCTATAGAAAATACAGTAAGACTAGACCTGCCAAAGAGTGCACAATCACTTTCCATCCCCTCCCTGAAATCTCATTATCTACTGAAGTAAAAATGACTTGAGGAATGAAACCACACCTGAACAGACTTTTCACAAGATAATGTCCTTTTCTCAGGCTTATTCAAATTCCAAAGAGAATTATTTACAAGTTAATTTCTGTTTCTCTGCTATATCTATATGGGGCAGTTGTGCCCTTCCCTTGACATTCCTTTGTTGTTTAATTCTTTAGATTCTTAATTGTTTTTTTTTAATCCTGAGAGATTAAACAGTAGACATGTTAAGAAAAAAATGAAACTGTAACCAAAATTTTAAAATAAAGTTTTTTTTAAAAAAAAAACACCTGATTTTTAGATATTTTTTTTGTTCTTGTCTATTTCAACTGGTTCATAGTATGGACTAAATATTAAGATTTCAATTTTAAATGGTTATTTTTGTGATTGATAGTAAAGTGGTACCTTTTCATTTGTGAAATGGTATGTAAGTGTTAGTGGATGTCATTTAAGTTTGATATATTGGCCAATAAAAAATTTTTAATGATAGTATTACCTTAACACAGTCTATTTAATCTTAAAGCTAACTTCAAAACCCCTCAAGTTATTTACTCTTTGGAAATGTGGGGGACAATTAAATTGGTCTCTTTCGACATGCTGCTTTTAAAAATAATTGTGATGTAAAATCCATTAATTTGTAGTTATTCTCTTCTTCTTATGGCCTCTTTGTCCATTGGCCCTGAAATTAGTCTTTTAATAACACACTATTATTTAATGTTGGAAAGAAAATTTAACCATAGTTACTTTTAAATCATTTTATTTGTGATGTCATTGAAAAATCAGATTGTTAAATTATTTAACATGTTAATTTGAGTTTTGGTTACATTTATACTAATGCTGTGGAACTGCATAGTTCCAAGAAGTACAGTCAATTCCTGGTGGTCTAGGCCATTGATTATTTTAAGGAAAAAATTAAATTTTACATAAGGGATTGTGGGCATTTGGTAATCAGTCACAAAGTTCCAATGTTTAATATTTGTGTTAACATTTGATAGGCAGAATAAAGATGAAGGAAAGAAGCCAGAAGTTAAGAAAGTGGAGAAGAAGCGAGGTTAGTTATTTCACTTTCTCAGATGTATAAAATTATACATAGAAAGGAAGCTATACACTTAATTTTTCATGTATCAGTTTTGGAATCAGTCTCATTTTATATTCTAAGAAATGTACAAGTATACATTTTCAAATCCCTAGTGGATTCTGTCTAAATTGCATTGTATTTTAGGCATAATAGGGTGAACTTGCTAAAGAGTCGTCTTTATATTTTAATGCTCATTATTTGATGACGTTAAATTTTTGTAACTGTGCCAAAAGCTGGGTGCTTTCCCATTTTTGACAAATCCCTTGGTTAAACATGTCAGGTAAGGCAGGTGTTTTTAGGACTGGAGTGTACAGTAGTTCATTATTGGATGCAGACTATTTATTTTAGAAACAAACAAAGGTAGATGGTGATTTTGTGCTTTTATGCTCCATGTTACTTTCCTAAACACTTTCACTAAACGTTTAGTATATTAAACCTTGAATGCGAAAATACTCAAAATATTAAATACTAAAAATGGCAGACAACTTCTTATTTATTCTTAGCTAAGCTACTGTTCATGTATTACCAAGAACATTTTTTTTAGTTCACCAATTCTTTCCATTATACTTTGCTTAGACTATACAGAAATACTGGTTTGGAAAAACCACTTACTATTTTTCACATATTTTAATTTATAGAAACATCAATGGATTCTCGACTTCAAAGGATACATGCTGAAATTAAAAATTCTCTCAAAATTGATAATCTTGTAAGTGTTTAACCTCATTTAAAAATAGTGCTTTTATAGCTTCATGATTTTATGTAAATTTAAGATAAAAGGGACAATTATTGGTTATTTTATACTGCCTTATTTGATATTTTCAAAAACTAATCTTCAGAAATAGATTCTATTTGATAATTAAGTTATGAAATTACTGTTTTGTCATGAAGGATGTGAACAGATGCATTGAGGCCTTGGATGAACTTGCTTCACTTCAGGTCACAATGCAGCAAGCTCAGAAACACACAGAGATGATTACAACACTGAAAAAGGTAAGCGATTTCAAGTCCTGTAGATTTTAAAACTTCTTCATTAAAAAATAGGGTTTAAATAAAAAATCAATTAGGAAAACAGTTATGAATGTATATTATTTTCTCAGATACGGCGGTTCAAGGTTAGTCAAGTTATCATGGAAAAGTCTACAATGTTGTATAACAAGTTTAAGAACATGTTTTTGGTTGGTGAAGGAGATTCCGTGATCAAACAAGTGCTGAATAAATCTTTTGCTGAACAAAGACAGCATGAGGAAGCGAATAAAACCAAAGATCAAGGGAAGAAAGGGCCAAACAAAAAGCTAGAAAAGGAACAAACAGGTTCAAAGACTCTAAATGGAGGATCTGATGCCCAAGACAGTAGTAATCAGCCACAACATAATGGAGATAGCAATGAAGAAAGCAAGGACAACCACGAGGCCAGCACTAAGAAAAAGCCATCCAGTGAAGAGAGAGAGAATGAAATCTCTTTGAAGGATTGTACTTTAGACAACTAGTGTTGACATACCTGGAATATAAAGAACATTTGAGAAGTTTGTAATGGTTTCCATTTGAAATATTTAGACTGCTGAAAGTTTTAAATTTTTATAAGCATAGGTTTTGATGTTTAAAACTTTTGAAAGAGAAAATCCCTTCATCTTTGTTTAAAGTAATTAAACATTATTGCTAATTGTACTTGTGCAGTATTAACAGCTACATTATACAATAAATGTGGGTGGGAATCCCATTTGGAAAATGTTAAACTGCTTTTCCAGACATGGTTGTAGCATATTTTCAAGTAGTGTGTATGTTAATGTGTAATTGGTAGTAGAACCAAGTTACATTTTAAAAACTGCTATTTGTATAAACCTTTCCTCTTTTCCCAAGTACCGTGGGTTTTGTGCATAGTTTTTACAAATCTTGGATTTACCAGACTGTCTTTTCACTGTTTGTGGGTTTTGTAGAAGTTAAGCATTTTTATGGTAGATAAAATGTTACTTCTAAAAAAAAAAAGATATTCTATGAATAAAGAAAAAAATCAACTACCAGCAGCATAGCAGTTTTTGAAATTTCAAATATTTTAGGTATAATAATAAATGATAAAAATGCATTAGCCTTCTATAGACAGAATGAGATCACTTTAATTAAAAATGTAGATAGATATCAGTTTGTTTCATTTCATTATTAATGCTGAGATTTAAAATTCCAAATAATATAATAATCATTTTTTTAAAAGGACATTCGAAATAAAAATACAATGTGTTTTTTTGTTTTCAATAATATTACATTGTAGCTATGTTTAATAAACTATCACCTTTAATATTTTCCACTCTTGGACCCTAGTCAGAGGAGATCTGGATTCTTGCTTTAGCACTTTCAGCAATCTTTCGCCTCCTACATCCCTCGTTTTCCTGAGCACACCTGCTCCTTCCTGAATATTCCTGTAATATCCCACTGACTCCGATCTTGCCTTCCTCTACTATGAAAGGATTCACAAATATTACATTTTAATTAGAGTTTGTAACTTTCATATCTGAGTGATAACCTGTCTGGGAACAGCAATTTAGATGCTTAAAATTTCCATAAATTTGTGGTTGGCTTTTGTTTTTGTCGTTTTTCAGTTAACATGTTATGCCCTTCTGATGTTGGTTTTTAAAGCTACACCAATATTAACTCACTTTGAAAATATAATTTTACTTAGAAGCATAGAGAATTCTTTCTAGAGCGTTGAATAAAAATAATAATTTGTATGAGTGATAATTTTGTTCATAAAGTTAACTAAAATAGTAAGCCATGTTAATTTTATGACATAATTTTTTATAAATAGTAAAATTTTTTATATAAATCTTTGATTATTGATTTTAATCCATTTACCTTTTTCTCTTCCACACTTTCCATGATAACAATTTAGATTTATGCTTGACATTTTATGACCAAAGTATTTATAATATTATAATATAATATAGAAATATCCTTACTTTTTCTTTGGTTTTACCTTTTACAAACATCAAGGAGATAATATTCTCTTGGCTTTCCTGCTACCTCACTGGTCATTCTTTGTCAAATTCCTTTATGATTACTTATTCTCTATTTAAATAACAATTTATGTTCCAATGATAAAGTTAGGAATAGAGCTCAGATATCAGAACTTTCCTCTTTTCACTATCGATTGATGAAGTCATCAGTTTCATGATATTATATAACATTTATATGATAACAACTCACAAATTTATGACTTCATAAGTGTCCTTCACCCCATTAGAAATAAAAGAATAAAAATCATATGATCATTTCAATAAATGCAATAACTTGATAAAATTCCACACCCAATAGTAATTAAAAATATAGAAACCTAGATTTAAAAAGCAATAACTATTTTCTGGAAGAAATATTAAAAGTATTCCTATTAAATTCAGTCTTAAGCAGAAGATGCCCACTGTCACAATTTCTATTTAATATTAAACTTGACAGCATAGCCTCATACAAAAAGGCATTATAACTGAAAATACCTTCCATTACTCACAGACTCTAAAATTATTATCTAAACATGAAATGCAAAAGGACAAATTAATAAAAACAATATGAGAATTTAGAAAAGTGGTTGTCTATAAACAGATATATAATATTCAATTTTATTTCTATGTAAGCAGTTGAAATAATTTTTAAAAGACACCATGCATAAGAGTGTCTAAAATTATAAGGCACAGAGAAATAAGTCTTATACAAGTAATGTAATATTATTATGTGGAAAATTATTTTACTGTATTGAAAACATTTAAAGTCTTAAAAAATGAAGAGAGATTCTTTGCTCACTGAGGAAAGAATTCAATATTATGGAAACATAAATGTCTTCCAAAAGATCCATAATGT
>NW_007744243.1:25994-26398 GCF_000696425.1 Galeopterus variegatus
AGTAATTATTGAGCATCATTCAAGCTCCACACAAGATGCCACATGCAAGAAGTAGGATCCTCAACAAGTTAGAGGGAATAGGTTTAGTCAGATGAGTAACCAGGCTCCCAAAATTTAATGGTGTGGAAAATTGAACACAGCTCAGAAGTAAAAGAACCAGGAGAGCAATCAGATATTACAGGTCCCAGTTTGATGCTCTTCCTCTGTAATGTTCTATTTTCTTAGGAAATTTTATCTCTTCCTTCAGTTGAATTGATTGCTTGTGTAACAATAACAACTGTTGCCAAAAATGTTAAAATTCAATATATCTAATACTTTTGCCTCTCTATTTTGGAACTAGGGTCTACTGGAAGAAACAAATATAAATAAAATAGGATCTTGAGCTAGAATTTTCTTTGATACAG
>NW_007744244.1:0-3413 GCF_000696425.1 Galeopterus variegatus
TTTTCTCCCTATTTTATTTCCATGTTTCTTCAAGGTCAGCATAATGTGAACTTCAGCCATATGGGTGAGATGAAATAGCCTGATAGCTGTTTGATTCTCAAGTCCTTATGATTTCTACATGTAATCAAATATAGAAAAATAAATAACTATTTTAACTCCATATACCTTTTCTTCTCCCTGTGTTTAGATCTCACTAAGTTATAAATGAATGTATGGCTATAATTAAACAAATAGGGGGCCGGCCCCATGGTGCACTCGGGAGAGTGCAGCACTGGGAGCGCAGTGGCGCTCCCGCTATGGGTTCGGATCCTATATAGGGATGGCTGGTGTGCTCACTGGCTGAGCGCGGTGTGGGCGACACCAAGCCAAGGGTTGTGATCCCCTTACCGGTCACAAAAACAGGACAAAAAAAAAAAAAAAAACCCAAAAAACCCAAAAACCCAAATAGGAATAAAATCTTAGAATCTGGCATAGGTATGTGTGGATAATGACTTCCAACTATTTCTATGGCAATGATCTACCTACCTTGTATCTATAATACTACTTAGCAATTCTTGAGTGCCTCCTACTTGCCAGTCACCATAATTATCCATCCCTAATCCTCGAAGTAAGTCTAACAACATACGTGTTATCAGTCCTATCTTACAAATAAGAAAACTTGGGTTAGAAAGATTAGATAACTGGGTTAAAGTGACACAGTAAGTGGTAGAGTTGTGATTCATTTACAATTCTGGGTAACTCCAAGGCTAATCCCCTTTTACTATATACCATCTTAAAGATTAGAAATACGTGGTAGTTTTGTGTCAACTCAGACTGAGATGGTCCTCCAAGATGGTCCCCAATAATCTCCCCTCTTGGCATTCTCACGCTTCATATTGTCCCTTTCCACACTAAATATGCAGGGCTGACCTGAGTAAGCATTAGGATATTGAAAAAATGATGATGTATGACTCTAAGACTGGGTTACACGAGACAGTGTGTCTTTCACGTTGCTGTCTCATGCATCACTTGCTCTGGGGAAAGCCAGCTGCCATGTTGTAAGGACATTCAGACAGATCTCTATACACATGGAGAGAAACTGAGGTGTCCTGCAGATAACCAGCACAAACCCACCAGGTGTGTAAGTAACCTTGGATACACATCCTCCAGTCCCAGCCAAGCCTTTGGAGGACTGCAGCCTTGCTTGTCTGGGCTAATACTCTCCACAATCCTATGATTATCCTCATTTTACAGTTGAAGAAAGTGAGGCACAAAAAGAATGCACAGCTAGTGAGTGACAAAACCAGCTGTGTACCAGGCGGCCCTCCCTGTACAGAGCATCTCTACACAGACATTACAGAGAAGCATTCCATAACTGTTCAATGAAATTGTCTATCATATTTGTTTTTCACCACTCTTCTAAAATACTTAGAGCAAATACCATTGTCTTTTACAGATACGTTTAGCTGAAACTCACAGACTCACATAATGAGTCAGTGTAAGAATTGGGAATCCCAGGTAGATCTCCTTAACCTTGCTCTTTGAAAAACAGTACTATGTCTACTTCTGAAACCAGTGTCCCCTCTGGGGCTTTGAAAATCACCCTGGGTGAGATGAGGAAACAATTAAATGATCCTTAAGATGGATTTGATTTTTGGAACTAGCCCTATGAATTTTAAGCCAAGCCAGGTGAGTAAATTGGTCAATGAAGTTGAAAATGCCATTTGGTCATGTACCTGGCTGTGCATTCACTACCTGAACTAATTTTGTTAGTTCAATTTTGCCATGCAGCCATGTAATCTGTCTACCATAATGAAAAGCCACCAAAGTTTATAAGGTCACATTTGTAAAAAGTTCCCATGAGTGAGCCACTGTGCAAATAGAGAGACTATTATTATCACTGCTGGGTTATGTATAAGCACTCATGCATCACTTATGTACTTCTTGGCAGGGCTTCCCAACTTGCACTTATGTAGCTCCATGCTAGGTCTTCCACATAGTTACACAAGGAGGCAACTTCTAGGCTTTCAATTCAATTACACTTGCTTGGTTTTGGTTTTGTTAAACATGAAGGCTAAATAAATAATAAATAAAGATGAAGGCATGTAAAAAATCTGATTGATTTTTTAAATGTTAAGATAAAAAACTTCCAATGAAAGTGGGGACTCTAAGTTGAATTAATCCAAAATAGATTTCTATGGGGTTTAAAAATTTTATTTTAAAAATGTCAAAAGTTAGAGCATAAGGTTATTAAAATGTGTTTTTTTTTAAAAAAATGATTTTTAGTGGTCTGAAAAATTTAATGTATTGAAAACTGCTCAAAAACATTGTTGTAAAATTAGTTTTCCTTTACATACTTGCAAAAAATGAAGGACTAATAACAGGTAGTCATGAGCCAACCTATATTCCACTTGGTAGTTGATACCCCCATGGGCAGAACCATATTCCTTCCTTCACTCAGCACTGCAAAGTGCATGGCCTGCATCAAGTTTTGCAGATACAAGCAGCTCAGGTTGGTTTGAGAACAAGTCTCACAAGCCTTTTCCCCATTAGGCTTCAATGGGCAGCTGGAAAAATTTTAAAGATTTATAAAAAATTTAAATGGTGCCCTAATTTACCCCAGAAGCAAAATAAATTCCAAACCTATAAAGGAACCTAGCTTGAAAGAGAAACATACTTTTAGAAGAAAATACATACATCAGAACATTCTTATGACCTCAGGGTAGGGAAAGATTTCTTAAACGAGTCACAGAAAGTGCAAATCATAGAGAAAATAATTAATAAATTGAGCATGAAAAGACAAGTCATATGCTAGAAAAATACTTTCAACACGTATAACTAATACTGATCAGTGTCTGGAGTATTTTAAAAGCTGACAAAAAGAAGAAAAAGATAGTGACCCCCTTCTCCCCAAAAGGGTTATAAATCCATAAGCAGGCATTTAACGAAAGAGGAAACAAAAATGACCAATAAACATGTTGAAATGATGCTCCTTCTGTTATTAATAAGAGAAATGTACATTAAAACCATATCAAGATACCATTTCACACCCTCCAGACTGGAAAAAATTAGACAACTCAAATGTTGAGGCAGCAGAATAACCGCTGGTGGTAGCATAAATGACCCAGAACTTTGGAACACACTTTGACATTAATGAGGAAAGTTAATCATGTCCATAATCTATGATGAGCGATTCCTCTGCTAGGTACGTGCCTTAGAGACAGTCTAGCACCAGTGCATCAGAGGGCATGGGCAAGATGTAGCACTGATTTAATGAGCAAAAACTGTAACTAACCCACAGGGGGCCCACAGTGCTCTTCTAAGGTGAACATTACATCATGACACTCCCTGATTCTAAACCTTGGTGGCTTCCCATCACAGAATAGAATTCTAACCGCCCCCTGCCTTTCCAACCCCTGACCCCGCTGCTGCCT
>NW_007744244.1:4373-12139 GCF_000696425.1 Galeopterus variegatus
GTAAGTCAAGAGACACTTCGGCCTCAGCTAAATATGAAAATAATGCAAAGGTTTTACATTTTCAATCACGGACATAGTATTCTAGTTCAAACAAACCACTAATGCAAGTAAGATTCATTTTAATGACGGACAGAAAAATTAAGCTAACTTGAAAATAGATGCATTAAGAAACATTTTGCATAAATTCAGTCTCTTGATCTCAAAAACTTCTTTTTAAAAAATTATTTAGCTTGTTTTCATAACCTGATATTCTGATATGTAAATGCCATTAAATAAAATGGGATTTCTTTGTTTCTATTTAATTTTTAAAATATCTACCCTATGTGAATCATTGTGCAGTATATGCATGTATTGAAACAACACACTGTGCCCCACAAATATGTACAAGTAAATGTTAAAATAAAAAAATTAAATAAGACAAATAAAACAAATCATCATGTTTAACCCTTGCCTTTCTGAGTATGGTGCTATCTGAAAGTGAAGTTCAGGTATGGAGGTCATTCTTCTGCCTTTACTTGAGAAGTTTACATGAAAGTTATGTTAAAGTTTACATGCAAGTTGGATGACAAACTTTTTCTTGTATTTGATTTCTACTTATACTTAATTTAAACATTTTTAAGTTGCCAGAGAATTATTAGGAGACAAAATGAAAAGTTGATAAATAAGTTTTCATTAAAAATATGTAATTGTCAGGGTGGTGTTCATGTGGACATTAATGTTTATAGCTAAAAAGGATGTATTCTGAATCTGGTCAGAACTGTTGTAAATCACTATACAGTAAATAGTTGAATAAGAGCACAGCTAGTACTATTTTAGTATTTAATTTACAAAGGCAAAAGAAGAGCAATTATATTAATATTTTAATAATTACTAATTTAATAACAATCCAGGTAATTTTGATACCAAAGTAGATTTTTGGTTCAACTATTTGGCTTCACTTCTTATGGACCTGAGAGTAAGTCAAGAATTGAGGAACTGCATAGTGGCCAGTTATCCTGTACTAAAAAGTTCTTAAAGAAGGCACTAAACATTATTTTCCTTTAATAGTGCTATTAGTTCTATTTGGCCAGGAAATGAGGAAGGAGCTCTCCAAGGGCAACCTGTTGGGTGTCGGAGGCTGCCAGGGGAACAGATGGGATCCTAGGATCAGGCTGTACCCACCTGAGAAATACCCAGCCGGGGCTGTCTGCAGAGCTGTGCCGGGCCTCCGCACTGGCCTTCCCTGGGCTGCCCAGAATCTCAAACTGGAACACTGTGTCACTGGAAGTCAGTCTTTTCTTCACCATTGTGCACTCGTCGATGGCCACATCAAGAAATAAACTCAAAGGCTCATTTCTGAATCTCCCAAATAAATGTGAAAATCTCTGTGTTTCAGCTTTGCACCGTCCCTACATTGCAGGAAGCTCTTTCTTCACATGACTCCTAATCTAGCTAAGACTGTTTTTTTTTAAAGTTAGTTAATGAGTAACATCAGTATGACACAGAGTGGTTTTCATCCTGCCCATGTTTGCTGTACAGGAGAAATAAATGTGTCTGGGAAATTCAGCTTTCAGTTTACTAATATGAACACTACGAAATCTGTGGATTTAGGCAGAAACATCTATGAAAAAGTAAACAATTAAATGAAACAAAACGATGAGGTGCAGAGACTGGTAGCATCTAGACATTAAAAGCAAGATGCTTTTTCTAACCACCCGAGCCTGATCAACAGGGTGAGGAATGTGAAGGTGCTTTATGCCTTTACACATGCAGGAAATACCCAGCAAATTTGGATTTTAACGGGCAATGCTTAACTTAGAACAAAATGTCTCTAAAAAAGGAAAGTCCAGTGTCAGTGGCCAGTCCTAGGGTGTATTGAAAAATAGGCAAGCTTTCTCAGCGCTCAATCAACAAATATGTATTTATTAGCAAATATCTGTGCTAGCTGCAGTGAGTGATACCAAAAATTTTAAGAAATGTGCCCTTGCTCCAATAACGTAGCTGGAAAGAGACAATGTGCATAATTGAAGAGTTAGCTAAAAATAAAGAAGGTAGGAAGACAGTAAATTGGGCTAATATTTCTTGAGTCTCTATACTAGTTAATATCTTTTGAGTTGATGTAGCATCTCTGCTTGATAATTTCATATACAATATCTCATTTAGTACTTGACAAAATTATGTTTTTATAGACAAAGAAACTATATCATAAAAAGATTAAGCTTGACCATTATTAAATAGTAAGAATGTGGTCATGGTATGATTGATTCATTTATTTATTCTTTCATTCAACAAATATTTATTGAGCATTTAAAAGGAAGCAAAATCATTTGAGACTGGGATGATTTAGGAAAGCCTAATGTAAAAGATGGGGTTTGATCTGAGTTTCAATGACAGGACATTGGAAAGGCAGAAAGGTAGGGAAATAGGGCTCACGAGAAGATAATGGGCATGGGCCATGCATGTACGTGAGAATGGAGAGTCTGTGTCTCTAAAGTAGAGGAATAGACTTGAAAATTTACATGGAGGCTGAATAACAAAGGACCCTGAATGCCAGTGTGGGTAGTTCAAACAGTACCCTGTGGATAATGGGAATAAAATGACGAAAGATCAGTTTGATGGCCATGTGCCTGATGCCTTGGAAGCAGAAGGAGATGAGTTGGACCATTACTACAATTATTTGGGTGATAAGGTTATTTCAGTTGGGCAGCAACTACCCAGCCTCTGGAAAGCAACTCTGAAGCAGTTAAAACAGTATTGACTGAACTCTTGTGTAAGATGGTGAGTTAATCCCTTATCATAAGAAATTGTGTCAAAGATGAGATTTGCTGAAAGTCTAGAGCAAGGGTGACAAACTCAAATGCCTTCAGGAGCCGGAAAGCTAAGTCAAACCATGAGGTGGGGATAGAAGACAGCAGAGAGCCTCAGAAAACTGGAATGTTTGTGCCCTGCCTAGGGGCATTCAAGTTTTAAACACAACAAATGCTGCAGAGAAAAGGCTACCTAAACCAGTCTTAGGGCCTGGTCACTGGGGCTTGCATTTCACTTCTTGGTATGAGCTGCCTATGATAAATGTGACAAACTTTGCAAGTATTTATGTTTGTTTGGACTTTATTTCAAACAGGAATAACGTTCTGATGGCACACAACCACTGGAAGAACATGTGAATTGACTGCTTTATTTTTAAGATTCATGGCGGCTGACTTTTGTGCAGCTATCCACATCAAAGAGGGCCATTGCCTAACCCCTTTGACCATTTCGATCCAGCTTCTGCCCAAGGTAATCCTAGTCCGTGCCACGGCTTTCATTTTTGTGTGTGAAAATTAAAACAAATATCAGGTGATTGAAGATAAACAACCAGAGTAGGATGTTTATGTAAACATAGGTGTAAAAGGAGCATACACACACTGGCCAAAATGAATAATAGATGATTACTAGTTGTAACTAGAATGCAACTAAAATAAAGGCAGCAGAGATGCTTTTATATCCTTCCATGGATACTGAGATTTAAAAACAAAACCAAACAAGACAAAAACTGACAACTAGCAGGTGGTTTTAAGTAAGGCCGCCAATGATTCAAATATTTCATTTTTCTGATACACACTACTACATCTCAATGTTGCATCTTTATAAATTGAGTTTGTAAAAGAGAGTCTGATGTGGAAAAAAGAGACATGAATTCAGGCTCTCCCACTTGGTAAGTTAGTTAACATCTCTGGACTTTGCTTTTTTTCTTCTACCAAAACTAGAGATTTTAGGCTGGATTTGGCCTGCTGGCATGTTATGTTTGGCTTTTACCATGTTTTATAAGTAGAGATTTCTTATATATTTTATATAAAACATGGTTACCTGGCCTTGCCCCCAAAATCAGAAGATCTGGCAAGAGTGTGGCAATAGCTGGCCGGTCCTAAACAGTATTGCCCCCTTATGACCTCTGCTGACCTCTGCAGTTTGCCTCAGTCCCCAGCCCCTCTCACTGTTCCTCTTAAGAGGATGCAGGGAGAAGATGGATGTTGCCCTTGACAGAAAACTGTTACTATCTTCAGGAGGATAGCTGGCCGGTCCTAAACAGTATTGCCCCCTTATGACCTCTGCTGACCTCTGCAGTTTGCCTCAGTCCCCAGCCCCTCTCACTGTCACACTGTACCTGCTTTGCTTTACTCATTCTTTTTTTTTAATTTCATTTTATTTTTTTATTGAATCATAATTGATTATACACATTTTTGAGATTCAGTGTTGACATATGTTGATCAAATCAATATTACTAGTATGTATATTGTTACAAATTGTACTTATTCTTTATGCCCCTTGTCCAATCTCTTCTCATCCCCCTCCTCTCCCCCTCCCACCTCTAATTACCCTATATTTCTTCTCTCCCTCTGAAAGAGTAATGGTTATTTTGTTGATTTGTTGCCTAGATGATCTGTCTAATGCTGAGAGGTGTGTTCAGGTCCCCCAATATTGTCATAGAGCAGATGCTTCTTCTGTTACTCTGGAATGGGCTTTGTGGAGAGAGACATCCTCTTCTTTTCTTTGGTCTCGCTGGTGACTTCCCTTGTGCTGATGCACTCCAGTGGATCACCTGCATGGTGGTTGTGATGTCTAGCCACTTTCGTGGCAGCCACGGTTATTGTAGTGGGCCACCCACATGGATGTGATGTTTTTGGCATACTCCTTGGTGCTGATGGTGTACCTGGTTGTGAGCAGGGGGTCTGGTCACTGGCTTGATGCCCCATGCCTCTGGCAGGGCCCCAAGGCACAGGCAGTGTGCCTGGTTGTGGGCGGGGTTCCAGTCCATGGCTTCAAGCTTCAGGTCCCCCAGCAGCCTTGAGGCACTGGTGGTGTGCCTGGGCCAGAACTAATATTTTGTCCTTTGCTTACTTCTAAAATGGGGGGACTTCCTGTGAGAACCAGTACTTGAGCTGTGTGGTTGAGCTAAATTGCTGCTTTGCTGCTGTTTCCCTAGGGAAGGCTTTTTGTGCAGCTCAGGGTTTAATGGTTGACCTTATAGGTACTTTTGGCTCTCTAGAGACTGGGTGCACCTGGGTTGTGTAGAAACTCTGATCTGGGCCTGAATTTTTTCATCAAACTGCACCCCATGCAGTTCTGCATTCTTGACCAGTCTCCTCTGAGTTGTCCTGTGCTTATTGGGTGGCTGATCGGCTCTGTCCTTGCCATACTCCAGTGTTCCCCTGGTGGACCCATCTCTCCCAGTGCCTGTGCTCCAAACACTTCCCATGGGATGGGCCCTGTGCTGGTCCCTTCCGATGACTCACTGGCCTCTGAATGGCTCCCCTTTTTCAGCTGTTCCAGCTCCTCAGTCCTGCATGAATCCATGGGAACCCTATTAGTGGTCTTGCTGTCCTGAAGGCCACTGAGGCTCTCTTCTCCCTTGCTGCATCCAAGCAACTCCATCCAAAGGGTACAGCTGCAGTTTCTGCTGGGTCTTTCTCTATGCGCTCAGCAGTTTCAGGCTTAAAGTGGCTGCAGACCAAAATGTTCTGACCAGTTTTTTCTCTCTCTCATCGTGGCTTCTCCTGCCTTCATGAACTCTGTAGGTCTCTCCTCCTCTTCCCCTGAGCTCCAGTGGCCACAGCTTGGCTGTTGATACATTTTTATAGTTGTAAATTGGTTGATTTGTGGGAGAGAGTGACATTGGAGACTGTCTACTCTGCCATCTTGACCGGAACTGTCGCTTCACTTGTTCTTGAAACCTGCATTTGAGTTTAAAATGCCTGGCCTAGATGATTTTTTAAAAATATACTTTATCTTATTTCAATAATAATTCTTTAATATAATCAAACATTAAACATGTTTCAATTTCTCTACATAATGTTGAAAGTCTTCTTAAGCTATAGTTTTCTTTGCTTAAACCCTATGAATTAAAGTTTGACCATAAGAATTTTTTCTTTCTTCAAGGAGAAAAGGTCCATAGTTCCAAGAATTTATCCTGTGCAATGGTAATAATTTTTGGTTATTATATCCAAGTCTTCTGAAGTCCAAAAATGAGGAAGTAATATGCCTACTGGTGCTAGGTTAGATAGGAGGTGAGGAATTCATGCCTGTGCATTTCCCTCCTCCGCTTCCTTCCTCCTGCCCTTTGTCCTCCCCCACTCCTCTCCCCTTTCTCCCCATCCCTTTTCTTCTTCTAGAGGAGTGGGATTTGGATATTGAGGCACAAGACCAAACCAAAAACACCAGATGAACAGAACTTCAAAACTGAGGTTTACAAAGTTGTGGAATATAAATATTCCACAACTTTGTAAACTATTAATAAAGCAGATTTCCTCTACAATTAAGAAAAGTTAGAAATGATTGTGCTTTAAGATTTATCTGATGGATTATGCTGTGTTTAGGTTAGTATTATTTATTTTTTTTTTTTTTTGAGGAATTTGGTTTTTATTCTCAGTGAGATGAGGATCCCCTGGAAGATTTGGGAACAGAGAAGTGATGTGATCTGACTTTAGTTTTTTTTTTTTTTGCCTCTTCAATATTGATTTTTATTTATTTTTTTTATTTTGTCAATATACAATGTGGTTGATTATTATGACCCATCACTGAAACCTCCCTCCCTCTTCCCTCTCCTCCCTCCCTAGGCTAGTATTAATAAAAATAGTTTGTATACTCTAAGCACACACTACTGCCATTTGGACAAGGAAGTCTGGGATCTGGTGAAGTCACTGGAGTTTCAGACTTCACCATGGAATAACCATATATGGAGAACTGGTGTCTGGGTGTAAAGTGAATATACGCACATTTCTGGGGTGGGCTGTATGATGTTGAGGTTTAGAGGTTGGGCTTGGAGATCAGGTTGCCTGAGTTGGAAGGGTAGCTCCATTATTTTATTACTATGTTACTTTAGAAAGGTACTTAACCTCTCCAAACCTCTGTAAAAGTGAGAATAATAATAATAGCATCTCCTCAAAAGTCTATTGTGAGTACTTGATGATATAATACATGTAAAGTTCAAGCATGAAGCCTGTACATAGTAAACTTTCAGAAAATACTATTATGATGATGATGATGATGAAGACCATGATTTTTGACCTGGTCATATTTTCACTAATGTTGAGTGGGGTCCTACATTACATAATTGAAAGATGATTTGTTTTTCACAGTAGGATGTCAGCTGTGTGTCTGCATGTGGTTTGTGTGGAAGACCTATTCCTAGAGGGGGCATGAGTGTTAACAATCTGGGCCCATGGAGTGTTGATATTGGTGATAGCAGTCCCACCAAACAACCTGGAATATTCCTGTCTAACTCATAGACTAGATCATTTCTGAAGTCCCCTCCTCTTTCCTCAAACTCCTCTATTCTGTGGCTTCTAAGATAAAGATTGGAGAGGAGGTTAGTTCCTCCTCCAAAGTTGTGAACCTTTCTCTTAGAGGATGCAGGGAGAAGATGGATGTTGCCCTTGACAGAAAACTGTTACTATCTTCAGGAGGTTGTGACTTTAGAGGGAGTTTTGCCTCCAGAAAGATTAGAAGATTGATTTTATAGCTCAAGTAAACGTGACAAGATCAGACTTAAGAAAACCTTTTTTCTGTGCCTTTGGTCTTCGTGATATAGGGGAAAGAAATTTGAAAACCCAAGTTCCTGTTCTAGTCCTTCCACAAATTTGGGCAAATCTTTTCACTGCTTTTAATTATATTTGCTTAAATTTATAAAATGAGTTGAGACATGTCGGGCTTTAAAAACTAACGCCACCTTAAGTGACATTACAAACGACGCCATTATGGGCCCACAAGGGCGTATTAATGTGGCAGCCTAAGATGGCGCCGAGAGGAAG
>NW_007744244.1:12855-14482 GCF_000696425.1 Galeopterus variegatus
ACACTGCGTGATTGCAATAGCTAGGCACTGAGACAGGATGCATGCTCTCGTAACCTTTAAGGTGATTGGAGGATGTAAGAAACCTCCCTTCCCCATTTGCCTTTAAAGGCAAGTGCTTGTGTGATACTAAACGGAACTGCTCAACAGAACCCCCGCTGCGTCTGAGTGTCCTTTAACAGGCTGGTTGGGGCCAGCGGCTGTGCTCACCTCTCTTCAGGGCTCTCTTCCCGTCTCCTCCCAACAGGGACCGGAGGGAAAGAGGAATCCGGGCAATTCGCTCGCCCACCAAGGGAGAGACTGATAACCGAGGTGTTTTTTCTAGGGCTGTTCGGGTCAGCCCCTGGAGGACCTGACAGAGACAGTTGATTTTAAACATCCTGTTGCTGTAAATTCCTATTGATTGATATATTTATTATTTAAACAGTAATCTGCTGGTAAACTGGTATATTAGCTCATTTTCTGTCATTTAAAACAGAGTACTTGAAACTGGGTAATTTATAAAGATATAGAGTTTATTTCTCATACTTTCAGAGGCTGGAAGTCTGGGGTCCAGGGGGCACATCTGGTGAGGGCCTTCTTCTGGGTGGAAACTCTGGACCGGGTCCTGTTGCAGAGCACGGTGTCACATGAAAAGACTGGCAATAGCTCTTTCATGTTCTCTCCTTATAAAGCCACCAGTCCATATCCATGACAACCCATTAAACCATCAACTCATTATTTCATGAATGGATCAATGTATTCAGAAGGCACAGCCCTTGTGATCCATTTTTAGTATATGTACTGCCAAAGGGAGCATACTCATGGCCCAATAACCTCTTAAAGGCCCCACCTTCTACCACCATACTGGGGGTTCAGATCCAACACGAGCTTGCGGGGACATTCAAACCACAGCAACTGGGTTTCCAGGGAGAAAAAAAGATCTGATTTGTATCATTGGCTGATTTCCATAGCGTCAATACTCCCACCATGGCTGATCTCAAGCTACCAACATGACGTCACTGAACATGGCTTTAGGAGGAGACACTGACAAATTTTATGAGCTAGTGCATGCCGACTCCCTCACACCACTGTACACACTCAAACATTCAAATTTGGGTGTTTGGTAAAACATAGATTTGGCCCAGAGGTACCAGATTTAAAAAAATTGTATGCTTTTAATTAAATAGCATTGTCATCTGATAAATCACATAGTAGTTATTGTATATTCTACCTTTGTTTGATTTTAAACAAATTGGTATTTATTTTCAGAGAAATACTTCTGAAGATAGTATGATTATTTGTGTCCCCATAAGGGTGTTTTTTATTATTACTTTTTGGGGGTAAAATATATATAACATAAAATTTACCATTTTAATTGCTTTAAAATTTACAGTTCAGTGGCATTAACTACATTCACAACTTTGTGCCATAAAGTTTTAAAAATATACTTTTTTGGTTTATTTAACAAATGTATATTCATTGCAAACATTTAAAAAAATACACCAAGTATAAAGATGAAAATAAAAAAGTCATCTGTAATACTCAGACTCCAGAAATAATCGCAATTTACATTTTAGCATCATCAAGATTATGTTTTATCCTAAAAGATTGTTAAAGTAGTTTAGTAATCCTGAACGTATATCCAACA
>NW_007744244.1:16118-17063 GCF_000696425.1 Galeopterus variegatus
AGTTGTGCAACAATCACCATCATCTAATTTTGGAACATTTTCATCACTCCCAAAAGAAACCTTGTACCCAAGAGCAGTTACTCCCCATCCCCCTATTTCCCTCTGTTACTCTACCTGAGGCAACCACTAATCTACTAATTTACTTTCTCTGTCTGTAGGTGAGACATTCCGTATCTCATACCTATACAGAAAAAGTACCTATTCTGGACATTTCATATAAATGGAATCATATGTACTGCTTCTTTCACTTAGCATAAGTTTTCAAAGTTTATCCATGTAGTATGTATCAGTACTTCCATTTTATGACCAAATAATATTCCATTTTATGGAGTTTTATTTTTCCATTCTTCAATTGATAGGACATTTGTATTGTCGCCCCTTTTGGCTATTATGAATAATGCTGCTATGGACATTTGTGCACAAGTTTCTGTGTAGACATATGTTTTCAGTTCTCTTGATTACGTACCTAGGAGTGAAATTGCTATATTTAACTTTCTGAGGAACTGCCAAACTATTTTCCAAAATAGCTGTAACATTTTACATCCAATCAGCAATGGATGAGGATTCCAATTTCTCCACATGCTTGCCAATGCTTTTTGTTTTTGTTTTCCTTTTTTATTATAGCCACTTCAGTGGGTATGACCTGGTGTCTCATTGTGGTTTTCATTTGCATTTCTTAATGACTAATGATGTTGAGCATCTTTTGTTGTGTTTATTGGCTATTTGTGTATTCTCTTTGGAGAAAAATCTATTAAAATCCTTTGCCTATCTTTAAGTTGGGTTGTCTTTTTATTACTGAGTTTTGTCCATATATATATATATATACTTAAAAAAAAATTAGGAATATTCATGAGATACAAAGCCAATTGTCACCCCTCCTGCCAATGACCTGAGGGCCAGACCCACACTGGCGACATACCCATCACCAGAAATTACCCCTGTATC
>NW_007744245.1:0-8825 GCF_000696425.1 Galeopterus variegatus
TCCTTTGCTTACTTCTAAAATGGGAGAACTTCCTGTGGGGACCAGCACTTGAGCCCTGTAATTGAGCTAAATTGCTGCTTTGCTGCTGATTCTCTGGGGAAGGGTTTGTGCGGTTCATGTTTTAATTGTTGACCTTGTATGTACTTCTGGGTCTTGTGGGGTTCAGTACACCTGGGTTGTGTAGAAACTCTGGTCTGGTCCCAAGTCTTTTTGGCAAACTCCACCTCCTGCTATTCCATATTCCTGATCAGTCTATACTGAGTGGCCCTGAACTAATTGGAGGGCAGATCAGCTGTCCATGCTGTGCCTCAATATTTCCCTGGTGGCCGTTCTCCCCCACTGCTCACAATGCAAATTGCTGGAGTGAGCAGGACTGAAGCCATGTTGGGACCTAAAGCTGCCTGGGCTGCAGAGGTGGGGAGGATTTTTAAAAGGACAGTTTTTTTCTCTCCAGTCTTCTGTCCCATCCTCTGACCTTCTTATCTCACTCACTAAGTAGGAAAACAAGGCCAAGAAGCTATTTAGTACTTTGCAAAGCTAACAGTTCTTTCTTTGAGATTTATAGAGTTTTGAGAAATGGTCAAGGCCAAACGACTGGAAGCTGACCTTGGGCACTAGCCAAGTACACTGGTGCAAACCAAAAGCTTGCAGGGTCCTGAGATAACAGCGAAGATGAGAACAGAAACCAGATGAGGCCTTGGCGAGACCTTGTACCTGACCCATGGAAATAGACCCTTCGTAGCTCATGTCTCCTGCTCTCCTGCTTTTCACCTCCCACATTCCATTCCCTCAACCCCTCCTTTAAAAACCCCTCAGTAAATGTAAATCTTTGAGATGGGGTAGCCTATCATCTCCTTCAGCTGGATACATCTGCTTTCCTAACACCAACCATTTGACTTGTGAGTTTTTTTTTCTTTCCTTTTCAAACGGGCAGCCGGACCTGAGTCCGGTAATGAAATGATGAGAAAATTCAAAAATTGAAATTTTAACTGACTTGTAAAATGCCTCTGTAATTAAATATGCTTATTTCCTAGGGCCCCAGAATTCTGCTTAGTTAATAATGAACAGCTAGCAGGCATTTCTGCCTCTGTGTAATCTCACTAGCCTGCCCCGCTTGTATTTGTAATTTTGCCTATTCGCCTAAGTCACATGAGTAAGGCAAAACTAAAATCAACAGCTGTTTGACTAAGATACAAGGTTAAACCCAAGTTTATGGTCCATAAATACCCTGCTAAACTCATGTTTGCGGTCTCAGGCTTTCAGGACGTGAGTCCACCTGAGTCCCGCGCATAATAAACTTTCTGACTCTCCGACTCGCCAAGTGTCTGGAGCTTTCTTGCCGAGATCGTTCCACAACACAAACACTTCCCATGGGACAGGCCATGTGCTGGCCCCTTGCGATGACTCACCAGCCTCTCAGTGGCTCCTTTTTTCAGTCGTCTGTGGCTCCTCACTTCTATGTGGGTCCATGGGAATGCTGTCAGTGGTCTCGCTGGCCTGGGGGCCAAGGCCCTCTTCTCCCCTGCCGCCTCCATGCAGCTTCATATGAAGGACACTTCTGTGGCTTTTGCCAGCTCCTGCTCCGTGTGTTCAACAGTTCCAGCCTTAATGCAGCTGGGGCTTGAAATTGTGGGAGAAATCCTTTCTTTCTCTCATTGTGGCTTCTCCTGCCTTCACGAACTCCGTAGGTCTCTGCTCCTCTTCTCCTGAGCTCTATCTGCCCCAGCTTGGCTGTCATTGCTTTTTAATAGTTGGAAATTAGTTGATTTGTGGGAGAGAGTGACGCTGGGGGCTGTCTACTCCACCATCTTCACTGGAAGCCTCCATATGACGTTTTTGGTCTATATTTTATCCTAAGAAAATTAATATTTTGGGGGGGGAAGTGTGTTATGCTCAACCAGTGGTAGTAGGAGTTAACTGACCTATAGGTGCCATTGGTGGAAATATAGAAAAGGAAAATCTACTCAGGAAGTCCACATTCAAACACATACCTGGACTTGGAGTTTATGATGCCAGAGTGACTGTATAACATAGACTAAATAGTGACTTCAAGTCAGTGGCAACTACAAGAATCTAAAGACAGCTGCCTGTCCTTCACACCCAGAATCCCAACTTTTTATCTTTCCCGTCACACCAGAGGGAATAGCCGAGGCATCACTGCATCATTCCCACATCCTCACTCTTTCTTCCCGGAGATCCCTGCTGTGGTTTCCCAGGGGTGGAGTGTCTCAGTGGGGTACTTGGACCCCTTCACTGGCCTCCTCAGGCAGCAGAACCCCAGTCTTTGGCTATAGCCTGCTTAAGGGTGAGGACTGAGCAGATGTGAAGACCTATTCCCTTCTCTTGGGGTCTGGGCATTTTTTGTTGGTGTTGGTGGTCACACTGTTGTCTGGTCCCATCAGATTGTTTTATTCAAGAATGGTGAATAATCCCACTTGAAACACTGTCTCTTTCTTTGCCAACTATAGTATGTCTGTCACTGTCAGACTTTTTGGGGCATTCTACCAGTGACTACCCCAATATGAGTAGCCAGGGCTCAAACTGGCACATTCTTTTCCCAGACATGTGGTTTGGAATTACAAACTGGAACTAGTAGATATAAAGTAAAAATAAATAGTCTGGGGCTCACACTGGGCTCCTCATCAGGGCTTTGTGATTCTTTTCTGATAGGCCATATGTGAGACACAGTGGATGAGTGTTCAAGGGTCAGAGGGAATCTGGGGAAAGAGAAGGACATGCGAGACCAAGGCAGGAGGAAGAGTCACCTCAAATCTCACCATGATGTCAGATTGGCCCTGCAGAGACACAGGGATTAGGAGGTGAGCATGACCTCTTGGAAGGGGAGAGGACGACAGACTCAAGAAGGATGCAGTCCCAAATGTGGCGTGCATGTTGAGGTGGGCGACAGTGGAAACTGAGTAGCAGGGGTATGGCCATCATAGCATGTAGTCTGGGTGTAACAGCCCGAACAGAAGTGACTCCATTTTGTTAAACTTCTAAATTAAAAAGCTTTTTCCTTTCTCTTGTGACCTGAACCACATAGCTTGCAGTTGGACATTAGAATACAATGACTCTTGTTTACATGATGCTTGAACATAATGACTTTTGCTCACACTGTACACAGGATAATTATAGAAGAAATTATTAACTGATATGGCCACTATTTGCTAGCTTACTAACTAGATCTTTCTGAGGTTAACAGGAACTGAATCTGTGACTTCACTTCATGGAGGACAGTCACCATAAATCAACTCCCACCTGTGAGATTCTTTGATGATTATCTGTAATTTTATGATTATGCCTGCACTTCCCTGCTTAGATCACTGTGAATCAGCCCCTCTCCCACCCCCTGCCCCATCGCTTGTTCCTATGAAATCCTTTGGCAGGTCTGGGAAAAGTGGAGATGGTCTTTGAGAGCTAAGTCCACCATTTCCACAGGCTGCTGGCTTCCTGATTAAAGGCTATCTTTCCTTACACCAACACTTGTCTCTCAGTTATTGGCTATTGAGTGGCCAGCAAATGGACCTTTGGGGTTTCAGCTGTACTTCAGCTACTTGAAGAGTGTAAAAAAAAAAAAATCAGGTTTCAGGGGCTCATCCCAAAGAAGGTGAGTTACAGAGGCATGTACTAGAGAGAGGCCATGAAACTCATGTAAGACCATCAGCCAGCAAGTGTCTGTTGGGCCTCAGCAGCTGTCAGGTTCTGGGGTCAGAACACAAACAACCCCAACAACTTATAGTAATTAGCACTCTAGAATTCAGAGAAATTAAGACAGAGCACAGGGTAGTGGTTTAGTACTCCTAAATGGAATTTGGCATCAACCCTGTTGCTTAAACTTTTGTGACTTTGAATAAGGTAATTAATCTCTCTAAGGTTCATTTTCCCACCTGCGAAAAATTTTGCTTAATAATAGCAGCTACTTAAAAGGGTTACTGTGCTGGTGCCTGTAGCTTTTCCAGGCTGGTGTTTTACACTGCCAGTGGCCCTACAGTTCTGGGGTCCTGGTGGCAGTCCTGCTGCATTGGCTCTACTGACATTTCCCCAGTGGAGACTCTCTGTGGGAGCTCTGATCCCACATTTCTGCTTGGCATTGCTCTAGTAGATGGCCTCTGTGGTGGCTCCACCCCTGTGGCATGTCTCTGCTTGGGCCCCCAGGCTTTTCCATACATCCTCTGAAATCTGGGTGGAGGCTGCCATGCCTCCACTGCTTTCATGTTCTCCTGGCCTATAGACCTAACACCATGTGGATGCCACCGAGGTTTCTGGCTTCTACTCTCTAGAGCCGCTGTACGAACCACACATGGGGCTGCTTGAGGCAGAGCTGCTCCAGCTGGAGCAGCTGGGATGCTGGGAGCAGGTTCCCAAGGGCAGCAGTGCCCCAGGATAACTCAGTCTTCCTAGGCCTCTGGGCTTGTGATAGGAAAGGCACCCTTCCAGACTTCTCAAATGCCTTTAGGGCCTTTCTACCATTGTCTTGGCTATTAGCATCTGCCTGCCTCATTGCCAAACTAATGTCTTTAGCAACCAGTTTATCTGCTTCACCCTTGCGTTTTTCTCCTGCTCTCAGCTTCTTTATTGCCTTGCATTTTTCTTTTGCACTTTGCTTCTTTACTGCATGACCAGGCTGCAAATTTCCCAAATCTTTCTGCTCTGCTTTCCTTTTAAATTCTGGCTTTATGCCATGTCTTTTCTGCCATAACTCAGCATAGACTGTCACAAGTAGCCATGAAGCTTCCTTAATGCTTTGCTGCTTGGAAATTTCTTCCATCAAACATTCCGGTTCACAACTCTTAAGTCTCACCTTCCATGAAGTCCTAGGACATGGACATAATGCAGCCAAGTTCCTTGCTATGGAATAGCAAGGGTTATCTTTTGCCCAATTCACAATAAGTTCCTAATTTCTATCTGAGATCTCATCATCCACATGGCCTTTACTGTCTATGTTTCTATCAATATTCTGGTCACAACAATTTAACCATTTAACCCTAATACATTCCAAACATTCTCTTATCTTTTTGTCTTCTTCAAAATCCTCCAGACTCCTCCAACTTTTGCTTAGCACCCACTTCCAAAGCTATTTCCATATTTTCATGTACTTGTTATAAGCAACACCCCACTCCCAGTACCGATTTTCTGTATTAGTCCGTTTTGTATTGCTGTAATAGAATAACTGAGACTGGGTAACTTATAAAGAACAGAGGTTTATTTGGCTTACAGTTCTGTCTGCTGCACCTGGAGCAGGCCTCAGGCTGCTTCTACTCATGGCAGAAAGCAGCAGGCAGATGGTGGGTACAAGCAGATCTCATGGCAAAAGGAGCAAGAGAGAGAGAAGGGAGGTGCCAGGGTCTTTTAAACAACCAGCTTTCATGGGAACTAATAGAGTGAGATCTCATTTAGGCCCCTCTCCCCCAGGGAGAGCACTAATCCATTCATGAGATATCTGCCCCCATGACTCAAATAGTACCCAACACTGCCACATAGGGGATCAGATTTCCACATGAGTTTTGGTGAGGATAAAACATCCAGACTCTATCAGTTGGAAACCCTGATCTCCTATTTTCAAATACCACAAGCAGTTTAAGATTACAATGTAAGAAATGTTACAAGTTATTGCATAACTTAAGTCAAATGATACTGTAGACACTAGAAACTTCAAGTTCCCCTTGAAGGAGCAACAGGATCAGTACAAAGAGAGGAGTGAGGGTAAATTCCAAGTATGGAGAATGGTATAAAGTGTGAGAACTCAGTCAGGCAATGTGTAGATGGTGCTGGCTGGAAGAGAAGTTTGTTAGGATGTAGAGTGGCATATGAGTTCAGACTGCATATCAGGGCTGGGAAGCTTTTTGGAGGCTATATTAGTCTATTTTGTGTTGCTACAACAGAATACCTGAGACTGGGTAATTTATAAAGAAAAGAGTTTTATTTGGCTTATGATTCTGGGATAGCTGCATCTGGTGCAGGCCTCAGGCTGCTTCTACTCATGGTGGAAGGTGGCAGGCAGCCAGCGGGTACAAGTGGATCTCATGGTGAGAGGAAACAAGAGAGAGAGAGGAGGCTCTGGCATCTTTTAAACAACCAGCTCTCATGGGAAGTAATAGAGCAAGGACTCACTCACTAACCCCCTCTACCCCCCGAGGGAGAGCTTTAATCCGTTCATGAGGGATCTGACCCCATGACTCAAACAGCTCTCAACAATGCCACACTGGGGATCAGATTTCCATGTGAGTTTTTTGGGGGACAATAACATCCAAACTCTATCAGAGACATTATAGACAAACCTCATTTTGAATATCAGGACTTAAGAACAGTAGAGGATAAGCCAAAACTGAACTGTCACGTGAATCAAGCCCAGAGTTTATCTCTTTCTTCTATGTTTCCTTGTTCTATAGGAATTCAAACTACACAATGAAATCTTTAAAATGGGATTGCAACAGAGTTGGGTGGTATGAGTCAGCAAGCATAACTTTTTCACCTGGGCTTTGTTTGATCAATGTGATATTTTGGGAGTTTTTCTTGGGTATCCATAGTGTGGATTTTCATGACACCATTGAGTGCTCAGTGGACAGTCTTCCTAATCAGTTGTGACAGTGAGTGATAACAACCTAGCTAAAGTACTGGATCCTAAAGGCGGTGCTCATGGAGGAGGTGTGATTCAGATAGAGACATCTCCTTTAACCACCACAAGCTACAAGAATTCTCAGCTTTTATANTCAGCAAGCATAACTTTTTCACCTGGGCTTTGTTTGATCAATGTGATATTTTGGGAGTTTTTCTTGGGTATCCATAGTGTGGATTTTCATGACACCATTGAGTGCTCAGTGGACAGTCTTCCTAATCAGTTGTGACAGTGAGTGATAACAACCTAGCTAAAGTACTGGATCCTAAAGGCGGTGCTCATGGAGGAGGTGTGATTCAGATAGAGACATCTCCTTTAACCACCACAAGCTACAAGAATTCTCAGCTTTTATACAAACTGACAGTTCTGTGTTGCTTGTCCAAAGTCAAATGCGGAAAATCATCTGAGTCTGTTTTGGGTTAAGGCAAACTACAGGACTCTTTCCATGGGACAAATATATGTTCCCTTTCATAGAATCTGGAGGAGTCTGTCTTGTACAGGTCCTGAAAGTTTTGATACAAATGTAGGAAGAGATATTTTGAATTATTAACTTTTTTTCTTCACCATTTCTTTTCTTACTATTTTATCTTCCACATTTCCTTTCCCTTCCTTTTTCATTCCACCTCTTACTGAAATACACAAACATACATTCATTTCCATTATCACTGAAGGTGTTTTCTACTCATTGCCTCAGAATAAGATCACCACAGAAGAAACAGAATAAAAAGAAGAGTTATTCATGGGATTCCACTTTTTCCCTAAAGTTCGAGTTAAATATTTTATAATTTTTTAAGGTACAACCTCTTTGTTCTTTCAGACTTTCTCTTTCTGTCTCAAATTAATAATGTTCTTTAATCTTTCTTTCTTTCTTTTTTTAACATTGGAGAGAACAGCAAAAACTCCAATGTGGAGAAATTGCATTATAGTAAGGACAAAGAGAAAATCTTAAAAGTATTCAGTGCAAGAAAAGAGATTGCCTTCACAGAAGCAGCAATGAGACTTCTAGCTGACTTTTCAATAGCAATAATGGAAGCTGGAATGCATTGCAAAGATATCCTTCATGTGCTTAAAGAAAATAACTGCCACATATAGTTCTATACCCAATGAAGGCATCCTTCAAGATAAGGTATAAATAGTTAAGTTTAATCAGATAATTTGTTATCAGTAGGCACGCACCAAAAAAATTCCTAAAGTATGCAGTCAGTTTAAAGGCCAGTGACATCAAATAGAAGGTCTCAGAGACAAGAAGGACTGGCAAGGAAGGGAGGAGTTGAGTGTGAGGGTAAATGTGGACAAACATTGAGCATAATATCAATAATAACCAGGTCTTGTGAAGTAAAGGAAAACAAAAATAGAATTAAAGTATATAACAGCAAAAATAATATATATATATAGGGAAGGATTAAAGAAAGATTAAGTACTCCAACATCCTAATATTGTCTGGGATAAGGTAAAGAAACTGACTAACTTTAGACTTTCAGAAGTTACATGAGCATGCTGCACTTTCTTTTGTAAATGTTAAGTGATAGATACAGATCATGTAAATTGCAAGTAGGTATAGAAAAAAATGGAATGATAAAAAAAAAATAACCAAATAAGGCAAGAAAGGAGAAGAAAATGTAAAAATTGGTGGAAAAAGAAAACTAAAATTAAATGGCAGATTTAAATCTAAATATCTCTGTAATCACTATAAATTATGTATTCCATTTGAGACAAATATTATCATACTGTTAAAAACAAATGAGCAAATACAAAAATATGTTTTTTTTAAAAAGATACATTTAAAACATTGGTTGTAAAATAATTGAAAGTGGAAAGATAAAATAGTGTACTATTCTAATACTAATCTAAAGAAAGTTGGTGTAATTATATCCCGTATGTCTTGAGACAGAATAGACTTAAGGCAATGTATTATTAGAAATAAAGAATGCCATTTTATGGCTGAGATGTTTCTAGTGTACTTAGAACTTATTTTTATAGAAAGAACCTAGGGAGGATTAGAGTCTTATTAGAGTCAATCTGAGATGTGAAGGGGACTGGGATACGCATCACAGTTTATGCCACTTTCGCATGATTATTTTTTAGCTCAAGGCCATTGAGAAATAGCAGACACAGGAGGAGCTTTCTGACCTCTCCCTTTCTGCCTAAAAGCAAGGCATAAATTTGCTTTTATAAAGGAAATTTCCATTTGTAAGGGAGTCCTCTTCTC
>NW_007744245.1:9491-11254 GCF_000696425.1 Galeopterus variegatus
TCAGTGACATCAAATAGAAGGTATCAGAGACAAGAAGGACTGGCAAGGAAGGGAGGAGTTGAGTGTGAGGGTAAATGTGGACAAACATTGAGCATAATATCAATAGTAACCAGGTCTTGTGAAGTAAAGGAAAACAAAAATAGAATTAAAGTATATAACAGCAAAAANAAAGATAAAATAGTGTACTATTCTAATACTAATCTAAAGAAAGTTGGTGTAATTATATCCCGTATGTCTTGAGACAGAATAGACTTAAGGCAATGTATTATTAGAAATAAAGAATGCCATTTTATGGCTGAGATGTTTCTAGTGTACTTAGAACTTATTTTTATAGAAAGAACCTAGGGAGGATTAGAGTCTTATTAGAGTCAATCTGAGATGTGAAGGGGACTGGGATACGCATCACAGTTTATGCCACTTTTGCCTGAGGATTATTTTTTAGCTCAAGGCCATTGAGAAATAGCAGACACGGGAGGAGCTCTCTGACCTCCCTCTTTCTGCCTAAAAGCAAGACTCCCTTTCTGCCTAAAAGCAAGGCATAAATTTGCTTTTATAAAGGAAATTTCCATTTGTAAGGGAGTCCTCTTCTCCTCTACCAGGAAGAGAAGGACTCTGGAGACATGAACCTGAGAGGGGTAGAGGGAAAATAATTTTTTTCCTCCCTTTAGAGGGGAACCTGGGAGGTGAGAGGAAGGAAAGCTGGCACGAGTGAAGGATTAAGAGTGGACGTCAACATCAATCTAACTGTGCAAAGTCCCCTAATATGGCTGAGGTTCAGGAAGAGAATCTTGGGTACAGACCAATGGAGACTTCTAGGGAGGTCTGATTTGAATCTGGGGGTGGGAAGGAAGGAGAGCCTTAATAGAGAAAGGGAAGAGCCTCCTGTGCCCTTTATACAGGGGGACATGCTCAACACGTAGTGCTAACTCCCTGCTTTCCCCACTGCCCCAATCCAACTTGCAAGCTGGTAAGCACACAGGGGCTGCTCTGGAAAACATACTGAATAATTTTTCTGCCCACTTTCACCTTTAAATCAATAATATGAGATTAATGAAAATATTTTCCTGCTTTCTTTTGACATATGGGAATACCTACTTGGCTCCAGTCAAGCCCAAGTTTCTCAGGAAATTTCGGCCCCTCAAGCCGGGAAATTCAGGTGGTAGTTGCCACAATGAAGGAGAGCCTCACAACCTGGAGGAGGAGACATCACCTCTTTCCCCCAAATCTGTTCTCCTGGAATAGGCCTCCCTGGTGACTTCTTGGTTGTCCCTGTCTCCTCCTCCCACATTTTCCTGATTCAGGATCAATCACCACCCTGATCCTTGGTCAACCTTTCCTCCAACACCAGGAATGGAAGCCAGGAGTCCAAGAGAGGTTGGCTTGGCAGATTTGGAGATTTGCTTGGCACCTGGGCCCCCACGTGGGAAAACCTGCTCCCCCAGGCTCCTCCCCAGCCTCTGGGTGCTCTGGGTGTCCCCCGCCTGTACTGCCCATTCCCAAGGGTTCTTGGGGTGCAGGAATGTGCTGCCTCTTGGCTCCAATTCCCAGTAGCTGATAAAGACCCTCTCCTTGACTAAACTCTAGCCAAGCTCCTCTGAGCCCTCCTCCCCTCGGCCTCAGTCTTGGCCTATAAAGACTTGGGAAACACTACCGTAGTTTCTAACAGCTCAAGGCCACATCTCTAGTTCTCATTAAAGTGCCTGCCTTGGAAAGCTGTAGTCTGCCAAGAGAATAAACTGTCAGTTCCAATCGAGATCTGAAGG
>NW_007744245.1:11328-14449 GCF_000696425.1 Galeopterus variegatus
GCCTTGGAAAGCTGTAGTCTGCCAAGAGAATAAACTGTCAGTTCCAATCGAGATCTGAAGGCCCACTTGCTGTAAGTTTTCACTTTCCTGGCTTTTCTAGCCCCTGCTTTCCTCCCCACTCCTGTTCCCTCATTTTCCCTAAGAAACACCCAGTCACTTCTCTGCAGTTGGGAGTTGAGTGCAGTTCACACTGGACTCTCCTATGTACCGAGAGCCCTGTGCCAGTCTCAGCACCCCCACGCCTGTGCCCAGTCCTTCCCCAGCGACCAAACCAAGAACACAAGTGACACAGTTTTGCATTTGTGGAAATTTATTGTGGAGGAGAATTAAAATGCGTACAAAGCTCTCTGCAGGCACCAACTCTGTCGCAGCAGAAGCGTGACCTCTTTTGAAGAGAGTTACCTGGGGAAGCGTCTCTGTGGATGGAATCTCAGAAATCTCGGGGCTGGGCCGACCCCGTGGTGCACTCGGGAGGGTGCAGCACTGGGAGCGCAGCAGCGCTCCCGCCGCGGTTCAGATCCTATATAGGGATGGCTGGTGCGCTCACAGCGCTCACTGGCTGAGCATGGTGCTGCCGGTCACAAAAAGGACAAAAAAANTGGGCAGGCATCTCTGCACCCTGGGCTCTTTTTGGTAGCAGGCCCATTTCAGAAGCCCACATGGAAGCTGGTGGTCCCAAGAGAGGCAGACCAGCTTTGGATAGAAAGGGCAGGGCCAGGGTCTGGAATCCCCGGGGCTCATGGCTGGCTTTAACTCCAGGATTTCAGAGAAAGACATATAACTGGGTACTACTAAAGGTAGGGCGCTCTGTGGGGTGGAAGATGGTGTGTGCTCCAAGGCAGCCCGAGCATCTCTGTGGGGAGAAGGGATCCAGCCCCATCTTTACATATGCCCATCAGGAGATGCACCAGTGAAATATCAACCTGGAGAAATAGCCACCACAAGCTCTGTGATTACCTGGATCAGAGGCAGTTTGGTGAGGGTGAGTCACGTGGACAGCTCCTGCTAACTGTGATGCCTGCTGATGTTGTGACCCTATTTATTACTTGAGTCTATTCACCTATTGTCTGTACTGACAGTGAAAGGGACAACTGTAAGTCCCTTACTCCTACCTGTCTGAACATCTGCTGCTCCTGCTACTTCCTTCTATCACCACACACACACGTGCACAGATGTGTGTACACTCACACACACACACACACACACACACACACAGCCATTGGTCCTTACAGAATGGTTAGAGACACTGTAGAGCTAGGGCTGGGTCTGGAGCTCACAGACCCCTCAAGCCTGTTCACAAACCCTTCACACACAGGTCTACGAGCTAGGTAACTGGCAAAAAGATCCTTGGAGGGCTAGCCCCGTGGCGCGCTCGGGAGAGTGCGGCACTGGGAGCGCAGTGATGCTCCTGCAATGGGTTTGGATCCTGTATAGGAACGGCCAGTGCGCTCACTGGCTGAGCGCCGTGCTGGCGACACCACACCAAGGGTTGCGATCCCCTTACCGGTCACGAGAAAGACAAAAAAAAAAAAAAAAAAAAAGATCCTTGGAGCCTTGACTGAAGTAGGAATAGTCTTTATTCAGCAAACAGAACACTAGGAGCTAGGCAGTACAAAGGAGAAATTCAGAAACAACTGCTACCGGGCAAAGTCCAAAGAAAAACTGAAACTGAGCAGCTGCCAGCAGAGTAAACATGCTCTATTGTTAGATGCAGCTCTGCCTCCAGCTCTGCTTCACAAACTGCAGAACACACAATAGCAATTAACTAAAAAGATACATGGGTGCACATGCGCACTAACTCCACCCCACAACTTGTTTACAAGAAATGTCAAGGGAGCCCGACTAAATTATCCTATTTTCCCCACAAACACTAAAACCTCTGCTTACTTAAGAAGGTACTGCTAATCTCTGGAATTATCTCTGGCCCATATCTTTCCAGAAATGGTGAATCCTTGATTTAGTGGAGGGGCTGCACTCTTGGAATTGGCTCTCTGGGTGGTGGAACAAGTATACTCATGCTTTATCTATTGATGTGAGAACAAGAACGTTGTTATGTTTTCAGTAAAATGAAGCCAGAACTAGGGTCATGTAAAACACAAATCAGGTGGAGCTGGACACAAATCAAAAGAAGAAACATTTCATTACTGCACAGTTTACATGAATTGTATTGAAACTATCAGCAGGATATTTGATGATTCTACTTCCCATTCTGGGTGTCTTCTGTGAACACAGCTCCTCTGAGAGAAGTCTTTGCTCAGTTTACTTGTTTAGGACTGTTTTCCCTATATCCTTAGTCACACTGATGGGCCTTTGTCCTAATGGCCATGTATTTTTTTTCTTTTTTCTTTTGATCTATTGGTTTGACAGGAGGTGACCAACAGATCACAGTGTCATCCAATAGGGCAGAAAGAATATGTTGATTGGCTGAACATATAAAATTCTTTCCTGGGAGAACTTTTATCTTTAGTCATTCAGGAAGAATTAAGAGTCATTTGCAAGAGCAGAGGCCAGAAGATAGAAAGCACTTAGTGAAAATCAATACAGGGAGAAACTAAAATATAGATATTTTTAAAAAAGCACAGGGAGTGGTTAGGGTTGCCAGTACCAGATGCAGATGCAGAAACATGGAAATGCTGAGTTTGTAAAATGGCAAAGCAACAGATTGTCAAGCACAAGATACCTACTGTTGTCTTTAGGGAGTAAAACATTTCAAGTCCATGTTGGGACGTGTGTGTTAGGAAAAGAGTCAAGGAAATATTAACCAAGGTGTAGGTATGTGACACAGGTATACAGTGGGCTGGGATGACTGTGTTTAAAACATTTGTTGCCTTCAAAATTGTCCGGAGCCATAGAGTCCAGCTGCCTGCCTGTTCGGAGCCAAAGAGCCTGCCCAGCTATTGCCTCGAGGCCTCAGAGCCTTGTTTGCTGTTATCTTCCGTCCCCCCCCATCCTGTGCACTATGGGTGTAGGTAACTTTGCAACTTGCCATAGATAACGGGAATTTTCCATTTACCGGAACAACCCGCCCTGCGGTTTTCTCAGTAAACCATCTGCTGCTCAGTTCCTTATCTGCTGATTCCCTCCTGCTGGCTATATAAGCTGTGACCTTCTGGCTAATAAA
>NW_007744245.1:15369-17060 GCF_000696425.1 Galeopterus variegatus
CTTGTCCCATCCAATTCCCACTCCCCCCCTCCAGCGTGTGTGTTGAATATCCCGCGGGTCGGGACACAAAGTCAGTTTTTTGTCTCCCTTGTCCAAGAGCTCCATTTATCACATAGCTCTATTTACCTGCCATCAGCTTTTATTGTTGAGGTTAGTTAATGATAATAAATATTATGCTAGCTCTTCTAACTTCCCATGTGTCTGAATATCTGCTGCAAAAAGATCCCCATTCCCATAAGAGAACAATTATTTCATGCAAAAGATCAGATTTGCAAAACCTTTTACTCCCTAAGATATTGCTTATAATAGTTTATCCTTAAAGTCTGAAGCCCTGGGCCACACCCTTGTCCCTAAAGTAATAAGCCCCAACATATTATTAGGATCACAGAGCAAGGACAACCTCTTGTCTTTTACCAGTGGTGGTGAGTGTATGGGCATGCTTGAATGCAGGGGGTCAAGACAATATCAATTTCATGCTATGAGTGAAATGAAACATCGTTGTGTTAGGGTAAGTCAAGTAAAGGGTGAGTCAGACTAAAGCTGAAAAAAGTCATAGAGGAAATATTTAGTGTGGCCTATTTACTTGAGGTGCTATTTGATAGTTATACTTCCTAGTTATGGGGGTCCTGGGGAGCCTACCATTCCAAAGCTCCTTTGAGCAGGTCCTCAGCTCAGGTCAGATTCCTGCACTTGTACCTATGTGGTCACATTGCCTGCGACAGGAACAGCCTTTTCCTAAAGCAGTCTGGTCACTTGGCTCATTGGTTATATGTGAGGTGACACAATGCCAAGTTCTGCCCAACAGAGCAAATTATATCAGCTCCTACTTGGTTGGACAAAAGAAATTTCTCTTTTGGGGAGTTTGCATCAATATATACAGAGAAAGTTATCAATTATTTGAAGCCAAAGGACAAAAGCAGAATGTATTCAGGCAGAATAATTAATGAGACTAAACAGATTAATAGATTAATTAGACTGATAAATTGAGAAATAGAACATGAGGAACTGGCATTTTATGGGGCTGCAGATGGAGCCTGAGGAGAGACAATAGTGAGGAAGGGGATAAAACCAGGACAGTAGCCTTTTCTTGAGAAGTTGTGCTGTGGTTGTAGTTACTTCTAGGGGAGGTAAAATCAAGGGAAGATATTTTAATATATGAAATTTACTAGAATACAGCTTGGTGCTGATGGGAACAAATGAGGAGAGCTGACATTGATGGAGCATGAGTGAGAGAGAAATGATTGCAGGAACACCCTCGACAGTGCATGGGAGGAGTCGACCACACAGGTGGATGGGTGGCCTTTCAGTGGTTTCATGCCACTTTTGACAAAATTATACAGCAGGCAACTTATTGGGGATGAAGGTAATTTGTTGCAAGTTTTAAAAGATCTGGTTTTCAGACATTCAGTACGCTGCTGCAGACTGCTTACTTCTCTCAGATGTGGCAGCATTTAGAGCTGTGTGTATATGTTCTGAGTTTTTAAATTCAAACTTGAGTTTCATTTACCATCTTGTGATGTTATTCTGAGCCGTAGTAGTATTTGTTACTACTTCTATCACAACCTTAACACTTTATTTTTATTTATTTTTATTTTTTTATTTTTTTTATTTTTTGTCTTTTGTCTTTTTCCATGTCCGGCAACGGATCGCAACCCTCAGTGTTGCCCCCGTACCGGACCGGGGACCGGCAA
>NW_007744246.1:0-339 GCF_000696425.1 Galeopterus variegatus
AAACAAAAACTCAGCCAACTGTGGCTTGCTAGTGTGTAAAAGAACATCAATATATAGGCTCGTATTCTTAGACGGGGAATTTTCCATTATTCTTCCTCTGCCTGGGCTCTTGTTTTACCCCAGTAAGGGAAGCGCCTGAGTCCCCTTTAGCAGGGAGCCTTTTCCAGGCCTTTAAGTCTCATAGAAATCTCGTAAAGCGTCTCCAACTCGAGATCACCTTTTATAACTAATAGTTCCTTCCTCTGGGAACCATGGACACAAGTTTCTAACAAAATCAAAAAATCTCAACAAATTACTTGTCTTAACCTTTACCCCTCGTGTCTTGAGTGCCTTTTGTAA
>NW_007744246.1:1339-1707 GCF_000696425.1 Galeopterus variegatus
TTAACCTTTACCCCTCGCGTCTTGAGTGCCTTTTGTAACTGCCTTACATACATTTCATGACGGCTTAATTCTTGCCCCATATTCAGACACCATCACTAACCTCAGTAACAATGCAGCAGGTTTCTGCGAAGCCAAGTTTCCTTAATTTCGGGCAGCCGCCCCTTTTTTCTCCATGCCTTCTTCCTCACGGGATCCCCCGTATCTCAGGCCCCACGTTTGGGCGCCAAAAATGTCCCGACCCGCGGGATATTCAATGCAGACCCTGGAGGGGGGAGTGGAAATGGGATGAGACAAGAGACGCGAGAGCTGGGAGACAAGACAGTATTCTGATCAAGTCTCATTTATTGATTCTTAGGTTACATCTTATA
>NW_007744246.1:3582-17060 GCF_000696425.1 Galeopterus variegatus
CAGATTGTCAAGGAGGAGCGGTCTCACAAGAAGGGGTGTGGACCTTCAGGTCCCCAACACAATAGTGGTTTGTAGTTCTCATTGTAGAAATCTTTCAGCTCCTTGGTTAAATTGATTCCTAGGGATTTTCATGTGTGTTTGACTGTTATGAATGGGCTTACTTTCTTGATTTCTCTTTCTGTTTGCTCATTATTGGAGAATATAAATGCAACTGATTTGGGAGCAATTATTTTGTATCCTGCAACATTACTAAAATTATTAACCAGCTCTAGGAGTTTTTTGATAGAGTCTTTTGGTTTTTCTTTGTATAGTATCATGTCATCTGCAAATAGGAACTGTTTGGCTTCATCTTTTCCATTCTGGATGCCCTTTATTTCTTTTTCTTACCTGATTGCTCTGGCTAGTTCCTCCAGTATCATGTTAAATACAAATGGTGAGAGTGGACATCCTTCTCTTGTTCTTGTTCTTGTTCTTAAGGGAAAAGCCTTCAGTTTTTCCCCATTCAGATGATACTGCCAGCGGGCTTGTCATAGATGGCTTTTATTGTATTGAGATACTTTCCTTATATAACTGATTTATTGAGAGTCTTTATCATGAAGGGATGTTGAATTTTGTCAAATGCTTTTTCAATGTCTATTGAGATAATCATATGGTTTTTGTCCTTGAGTTTATTGATGTGATGTATCACATTTATTGACTTTCATATGTTGAACCATCCTTACTTTCTTTTTTAATCCTGGCCTCCTGGGGGTCTCTTCTGAGTCAGAATAGATCAGTGGTCAGTTAATGGTTGATCAGAAGCTTCTGTAACAGCCAAGAGCCAGTAAGGCTGTCACCCTTTGCTGAAGGTATCTGTGTATGACTTGGGGCATATTTTCAAAGTTCAGTCAGTTTGGCTTTCACTTCCTGCTAGTGAAGGGCCTCTCAGTCATGCTGGAATGAGTCAAAAACTAGAGCCTCTCCAGTATTTCATAAGCATCTGAACAGCCCTGAACATACACATAACCTTCCAGATCCCTGGGAATATATTACAGTTTTCAAAGCTAATTTCTCATTTCCCAAATTGTTGATTAAAATTTTTTCTGGTTCTTGCTTTCATCAGCCAGTCTTGCAGCATTACACAGCTGCAATACTGGCTTTCCCTAATTGTTTGTCACCAATTACTTTTGTTTCTGACAGTGACCTGGGGATGAAGCATTTTTGTGGAGATACAAATCAAGTCAGCTGCCTGTGTTGGCAGCAAAGTAGACTGGCAAGTCTACCATGCTATGGAACTGGGGGTGGGGAGGGTGGAGGCGTATGGGAACAGTTATGCCAAAGGCCCCACTATTCTTACTAAGGTTCAATTGTGCTTTTTGGAATAAATGTGTTTTAATTTGTTCTATGCCTTTAGTTAGTTTCCAGAGTTCTGAAATGGTTGTTTATTATTCTCTTCTTAGTTTTGGTTGTTTGTTTTGGGAAAAGTTTTTGCTAATTTCCTCACTCTACCATTCTGGATAAACTGCCTCAAAAATAGATAATGTTTCAACTAAATTAAAATGAAACCACAATATGTCAAAATTTGTGAGATGTCCACTAAAGCAATGCTTATAAAAATTATAGATTTATATGCTTATATTATAAAGGAAAAAAGGTTTCAAATCAATGATACACATTTCTACTATATTAAACTAGAAAAATAGCAAATTAAACTCAAAGTAAGAAGAAGAAAGAAAATAATAAAGATGATGGAAGACATCATTTAAATTGAAAATAAAAATTAGAGAAAAACCAGTGAAAACAAGATGTTTCCTTGAAATGATTAATAAAATTAATTAAAGTCAAGCAAAACTTAATAAGAAAAAGACATACACTGATTGGAAAAGAAGAAAAATACTGTCTCTATTCACAGATGACATGATTATTTGTGTAAAAAATTCCCAAAGAATATATCAAAAAGTTTACTAAAATTAATGAATTAGCAAGATTATAGGATAAAAGGTCAATGTACAAAAATCAGTTGTGCATTAATGTATAGTAATTAACAATTTGAAATTTTGTATAAAGAGTACCATTTACAATAGCATGACAAAACATGAAATACTTAGGAATAGACATAACTAAATATGTGCATGATCTATCTACTGAAAATGACACAACAGTGATGGCATAAGTAAAATAAGATTGTGGTAGTTTGGTAATGTACCCACTTGGTTACACTGAACTACATTTTCCATAATTCTCTTTCCTGTATATTTCTGATTAGTTTGGACCCAAAGAAAGATTCATGTATGACTTTTAGAGGGCAGACGTGAATCAGTAGCCATTTTGTAGTTCAATCAAATTGTTGCAGATCTGCTGACTCATCTTATTGATATGAGGCAATAGCTTGGCCTTCAAGCACTCTACCTTCCCCTGATTATCCTTCAGATCTTTCAACTCCTGTGCAATTTATATGCAGATTCCTATTACAAATTATATAACTTTATACACACACATACACACACCAAGATACTAGGAAATCTTGTATCCTTGTATGTATGTCTGTGTCTGTGTACCCGCCCCCCAAATATATATATATATATATATATATATATATGTATTTATATAAATACATAATTTGTGGGCTGGCTGGTTACTAACTTGGTTAGAGTGTGGTGCTGATAACACCAAGGTCAAGGGTTCAGATCCTATTACCAGCCAGCCACCAAAAAAAGAAAAAAAAACCAAAACAACCACCATACAACCATATAACCATATATAATTTGTAATAGGGATTTGAACATTTGCAATTGTGGGAGCTGATTAAGCAGTGTCTGTAGAGCTGGTAAAGAGTCTCTGTTTTCTTCACACCTGATATATATGTAATTTCTAGTTGTTCTGCTTTTCTGATTGAACCTTAACAAACACAGGCTCCTTATTAAATAGAAGGATATAATGTTTCTTTAATTGGAAAACTAATTTGAAGATATCAAATATCCCCATCCTCACCTATACATTCAGTCAAATCCCAACCAAATTCTCCACAGGCTTTTTGTAGAAATGAATAAGCTGATATTAAAAATGTACATGGAAAGTCAAAGGAACTAGAAGAACCAAAAGAATATTTAAAAATAAAAACAAAGTTGAAGAACTCACACTACCAGATTTCAAAATTTACTGTTTAACTACTGTAATCAAAACAGTATGGAAATGCTGCAGGTATAGACACATAGATCAGTGAAACAAAATGGAAATCCAAAAATAAGCCACACATATATTGTCAATTGATTTTTAACAAAGATGTAAAGGCAATTCAGTGGAGAAAGGATTGTCTTTTTAACAAATGATAAAGGAACAACTGCTTGTTTTATATAAAAGTTAACTTATATGGGTCATAGACATAGGTATATACAGATACTCCTCCACTTATGATTAGGTTACATCCCAGTAAACCCATCATAAGCTGAAAATATTATAAGTCAAAAATGCATTTAATACACCCAACTTACTGAAGATCATAGCTTAGCCTTGCCTACCTTAAATGTGCTCAGAACACTTACATTATCATACAGTTGGGCAAAATCATCTAGCACAAAGCCTATTTTATAATAAAGTGTTGAATATCTCACGTAGTTCATTGAATACTGTACTAAAACTTAAAAACACAATGGTTATATGAGTACCATTGTAAAGTCGGGAACTGTGTGTATTTGAAAACAATAAAATGTCTACAATAAAAAAAAGAGAAAATCTTGTGACTCTTGCAAAGGCAAACATATCTCAACTACAACATCGAAAGTATGACTATAAAAGAAAAAATAGATAAATTGGATTTTGTATAACTAAAATCTCCTGTTCCGTGAAAGAAAGAACTAAGGGAATGAAAAAATAAGCTATATACTCAAAAGCCAAAGCTGTGCCTTTTGGATGGAGTTGCTTGGAGGCGACAGGGGAGAAGAGGGCCTTGGTGGCCCCCAAGCCAGCAAGACCATTAATAGGGTTCCCGGGGACACACATAGGAGCAAGGAGCCACAACAACTGATAAAAAGGAGCCACTCAGAGGCCAAATGTTAAGGGACGCCCCAACCCCTACTGACCTTAACATATGCATTCTGCTTCTGTACAAATTGCTTGCTAAAATAAATGGGGGAAAAACAGAGTAGCATGGCCAACGCCATTTTAGGCGGCTCTGCCATTCTAGCCTGGATATTCCCTATAGGGACTCCAAAGTGGGGAGGGGCTACAGGGCTAACCGCAAAATTAGCTTATATATTGCTGGCTTGCTTGCATTGGCTAGATTGTGTCAGGCGTGAAAAATTCCCACCTAGCTAAAAATAAAAGCTGTGAGAGGTTTCAACTCGGGGCAGCGCACTTCAATTGGCCTGCATAGCCCTGGCTGCCAGAAATAAACTCTTTTCCTTTTCCTATCACCCGGTTCTTGTGGGCAAATTTCTTTTACCCATCAGACGTTGGCCATAACATTTGAGGTCACGTCCAGGATCCCTTAAGCCTCTTGAGAACCGTCCTTTTGGCCCTGGGACTTTTAGGATCTCTAGGGGGGAATTACTGAAAAGATGTTCTTCAGCACCAGAGAGACAAACTCACAGCAGGTGCCATCGAATTCAGTGAGTCGACTCCTTGGTTGGGAAAAAGGCTAGGCTGGACGCAGCCATAGATGCCTCTTTCCCTGGATCAAACGAGACGTCATTCGGATCCATTGGGACCATTTTTTAAGTTGTTGGGACTTTCGCTTTGATTTTGAAATCTTTTATTATATATGTATTGTTTGCTAGTTTCAGTCTGTGTTGAAGTCCTTTTGTTCATCTAGTTTCATTCTGTGTTGTCTGTTATAAGTGTAGCTTGGCCATTTCAGCTCCACAGGACATCATGGGACAAGGATCCTCCAGACGAACTGTCTTCCAATGTTTTCTTATGAACTTTAACACTTTCCGAGAGAAGGCTGCAGACTTTGGAGCCTCCGTGGACCCCAAAGTCTTGCGAGTCCTTTGTGAAACTGATTGGCCGGCCTTCAGTGTCACTGGCCATAAGAGGGCTCTCTTAGCCACACCTTAGCTAAGACTGTCTGTCAGACGGGTCATCTTCGGAAAACCCAGACACCCTGATCAGATACCTTATATTCTCATTTGGATAGAAATTCTGTCTTACCCTCCTCCTTCGTTAAAAAGATGTTTTCAGGGGCTGGCCCGGGGGTGCATTCGGTAGAGTGCAGCACTTGGGAGCGCGGCGGCCCTCCCGCTGAGGGTTCGGATCCCATATAGAGACTGGTCCGCTCACTGGTTGAGCGCGGTGCAGGCACGACACCGAGGGTTGCGATCCCGTTACCGGTCACGAAAAAAGACAAAAAACGAAAAAAAAAAAAAAAAAGATGTTTTCAAGGGTTAAAGAAAAATGCTCGGTGGGCCGGCCGGTGGCGCACTGCTATAGTGCACCGCTTGGGAAGTGCGGCGGCGCTCCCACCGAGGGTTCAGATCCCACATACAGACCGGTTCCCGCTCACTGGCTGAGCGAGGCGCGGGAGCAACACCGAGGGCTACGATCCCATTGCCGGTCCCGGTCCGGTACGGGGGCGACACTGAGGGTTGCGATCCATTGCCAGACACAGAAAAAGACAAAAAAAAAAAAAAAAAAGAAAAGAAAAGAAAAGAAAAATGTTTGGGACCAAGAAACCACCGTCATTCTCCTGACAAAGCCACACCCTGATTCTGCCACTTAGGAAGTTTTATCAACTTCTCCAGAGGGGCCGGACCTGACCTGCCGCCCGCCACCTTACGCAGAAGACCCCACCCAAGTGTCTAACCCACTTATCTCTCCCCCACACCCGCTCTGGGGCCTCTTATTGTCTCCAGAATCCCGCCCACCAGTGTCACCTCCTTCCTCTGCTTCCCCTTCGTCACCTGCCTCCACTGGTTCCCCTCCTGGACTTTTACTCTTGGGTGAGGCCGCAGGGATAACTGGCCTTTTATGGTGTATGTTCCCTTTACCATCAGTGATCTTTACAGCTGGAAAAACCAGAACCCTTCCTTTTCCACCGATCCACATGGTCTCATTTCTCTGCTTGAGTCTGTCTTTTATCCTCACCAGCCAACCTGGGATGATGGCCAGCGATTGTTACAGACTCTGTTCACTTCTGAGGAACGTGAATGAATACACCGAGAGGCCCAATGGGCTGTCCTGGGCCCCAATGCTCGCCCTACGGATGACGCTGAGCGATTGGCTGCTGTTTTCCCCACCCACCACCCCGATTGGGACCCAAATAATAATAAAGGTAAGGAGGCTCTCGATCAGTTTCGCCAGGTCCTGTTACAGGGGGTTTGAGCTACAGCCTGAAAAACCACAAACCTATCTAAGGTTAGTGAAGTAACCCAACAGCCCACCCAATCTCCAGGTGCATTCTTAGAGCGCCTCCTAGAGGCGAACCGGAGCTATACACCCATAGACCCGGAAGCACCTGAAAATTGAAGGGCAATTAATTTGGCCTTTGTAACTCAGTCTGCACCGGATATAAAATGGAAGTTTCAGAGATTAGAGGGATTTGAGGGCAAGGTTCTTTCAGAGTTGGTAGAAATAGCCCAAAAGATTTTCGCAAATCACGACCCACGTGAAGATAAGCAGCTTAAAAGACTAATTAACGTTCTGCTGGCCACACAAGGCCAACCCAAGAAACCTTAGGCCACTAAAGGAGCAGTCAACAGGGGGATGAAAAATTGCCCACCATTGGATAAAGACTAATGTGCCTACTATAAGAAGAACCAGAATTTCCTAGTAATAAGCCCCCCATTGCCATTCAAGAGGCCACAGAGAAAATTAAATTTTGTTCATGGACAGAAGGGCGACTCACCGACTTAGGCAAGAACACAGTCACTCATTCTTTCATTTTAATGTGTATCTGCCCAGTGCCTTTATTGGCAGAGATTTACTCCCCAAACTTGGGCCAACCTGCCACCCTTTTGGTGACAATGACTTTGTCCGAAGTATATAAGCTCTTGCCAGAACAATCGCAGGAGGATAAAATCTCCAACCACCAAGAATTACTAGCTTCTTACATGAAACTTGTGCCCCAGGTCTGGGCTGAATCTAATCCCCCTGGGCTAGCAAGGCACCAACCTCCAATAGTGGTCCAGCTCATGGCAACTGCCACCCCCATCCGAGTAAAACAATACCCTCTTCCATTAAAGGCACGACAAGGGATAGAACCTCACATCAATAAATTAAAACAAGAAGGGATACTAGTGCCTTGCAAGTCTAGCTGGAATACTCCCCTGTTACCAGTCCAAAAGCCAGGGAAAAATGACTACAGGCCTGTCCAGGACCTCCGGGAAGTCAATAAGAGGGTGGAAACTATCCATGCAACTGTACCAAATCCCTATACGTTGTTGAGCCTGGTTAATCCCCTCCATCAGGTTTATACAGTGTTGGATTTAAAGGATGCCTTCTTCAGTCTGCCCTTAGCCAAAATCAGGTTTTAAAAACTCACCTATGCTGTCTGATGAAGTGCTGAGCTGAGACCTCCAAGATTTCAAGGTAAAATAGGGACCAAATACAACACTGTTACAATATGTCGATGACTTGCTATTGGCTGCACCCACCCTGGAGATTTGTAAACAAGCCACAGGGGATTTATTAAAGACCTTACAATACCTAGGATACCGGGTATCCGCTAAAAAGGCCCAACTTTTCTCCCCAATGGTGACATATTTGGGATATATCTTAAGCACAGGGGAAAGGAAATTGTCCCCTGACCGCATAACAGCCATCCTAAATATACCAGAGTCAAAGACTAAAAGGCAAATTCGAGAATTCCTCGGAGCCACTGGATACTGTCGCTTATGGATTCTCAACTTTGCTGAAAGGGCCCAGCCCCCCTATGAGGCTACTAAGGGACCAGGGGATCAAATTACTGGGACTGAGAGACTCCAATTGGCATTCAACAACATAAAGGCCGCTCTTACACAGGCCCCACCCCTGGCACTGCCCAATCTAGAAAAGCCTTTTACTTTATTTGTGGCCGAAAACAAGGGCATCACAAAGGGGGTGCTAACCCAAGATCTAGGGCCATGGAAATGACCGGTGTCTTACCTGCCACACAAGCTGGACCCAGTGGCCACCGGCTGGCCCACATGCTTATGAGCTACAGCTGCAACTGCACTCCTAGTAAAAGAAACTAATAAATTAACCTTAGGCCAGCCCCTAAATATTATTACCTCTCATGGGGTAGAGACTATACTAAAATCCCCACCAGGAAAATGGATTTCAGATGCAAGGTTAACTCATTACCAGACCCAAATGCTTGGACCCAAACATATTACATTCTCCAACCCGGTTGCCCTAAATCCAGCCACCTTGCTCCCTGACAGTAACCCTGACCGCTGCGAAGTCACACACGATTGCCTTGAAATCTTAGCTGCCTTCCAGGGCACCCGACCAGGGTTGCAAGACACTCCTCTCAAGGAGGTGGAGCTAACTCTTTTCACAGATGGCAGCAGCTACACGGTTGATGGAGTCAGGTATGCAGGTGCCGCGGTGGCTACTCCTGAACGAGTACTATGGGCAGAAGCTCCCGGGTCCCAGACCTTGGCCCAGTGGGCAGAACTTATCGCTCTCACAAAGGCCCTTCAGCTTAGCGAAGGTAAGACTGTAAATATCTACACTGACAGTAGATATGCCTTTGCTACTGTACATGTACATGGGGCCCTCTACAAAGAAAGAGGGTTACTCACTTGAGAAGAAAAGACAATTTAAAATGTTCCTGAAATTCTGGCACTGTTAGAAGCTATTTGGCTTCCAACCAAGGTTGCAGTTATTCATTGCAAGGCACACCAAAAGGGAACAACTGTAGAAACTCAAGGAAATAACTTTGCTGATAAGACTGTTAAAACAGTGGCACTCCCACCAACCGGGACTTCAATCATAGCACCTTTGCTACCATAACTTCATTTGCCACTAAAACCTGAGTACTCTCCAGAAGACGAAAAAAAAGCTGAAACATCGGGATACCAAAAAAGCATAACCACTGGGTGGTATGAATCAAAGGACAAAGCCATATGGCTACCAGAAAAAATGGGTCAACTCTTGGCTCATGAAATTCACCAGGCCACCAATTTAGGGAAAACAAAGCTATTAGAATTAATTAGACAATCATTTAATTTTAATAACACATCAAAAATTGTTGAATCATTAACTAATCAATGCCTTGCATGTACTCAAGTAAACTCTAAACAGGTCACTCATCGATGGTCTGGAGTTCGACATACAGGTAATATTCCAGGAGAACATTGGGAAGTTGATTTCACTGAAGTTATGCCTGGAAGGAATGGATACAAATGCCTCCTTGTATGAGTAGATACATATTCTGGATGGGTCGAGGCATTTCCTACCAAGTCTGACACAGCCTCTATATTAGTAAAAAAATTAATCAATGAAATTTTACCCTGGTTTGGGCTACCCACAACCCTCGGTCAGATAATGGACCTGCCTTTATGGCACAAATATCCCAACAATTTGCTAAATGTGTGGGAATAAAATGGAAGTTACATTGCACCTACCGCCCTCAAAGTTCAGGACAGATTGAGCGCATGAACAGAACTTCAAAGGAAACCTTGACCAAGCTTCATTTAGAAACTGGCGAAAACTGGGTAGACCTCCTTCCCTTTGCACTATTAAGGGTACGAAATTCCCCATATAAACAGGGATATACACCTTATGAAATTCTTTTTGGTCGTCCCCCACGCCTATTACCCAGGGTGCCAATGGAGGCTGACTCCCAAAAGCTGCCTGCCCCTATTTTGGGGGAACTTCAAACCCTACAAAAGATTTGTTCACAAATCTGAAACAAACTAAATGGTAATGCTTCGCTTCCAAAGCAGGAGCCACCCGGACCCATCCCTCAACCCGGGGACTTGGTGTACAGAAAGAAGTTAACTGCCTCGTCCCTCCACCCCGGCTGATCTGGAGCATACCTGGTGATCCTCAGCACGCCCATAGCGGAAAGGTTGCTGGAAAGGATGCTTGGAAACATTGGACTCACGTCAAACTGGCACCAAACTCAAACCCCAACACTGACTGCTGGAGCGTCCAGACCACCGACAGCCCAACTAAGATAAGACTAGAGAGACTTTAACATGCTTTTTAAAATTCAACCCCTGGGCCAAGCCTGTGGCGCACTCAGGAGAGTGCGGCCCTGGGAGTGCAGCAGCACTCCCGCTGCGGGTTCAGATCCTATATTGGGATGGCCGCTGCACTCACTGGCTGAGCGTGGTGCAGCTGGTCTCAAAAAAAAAAAAATTCAATCCCTAAGATAGCAATGATTTGCTATAGCTACAACAACAGGGGGGAACATTAAGGGACACCCCAACCCCTACTGACCTTAACATATGCATTCTGCTTCTGTACAAATCACTGGCTAAAATAAATGGGGGAAAAACAGAGTAGCATGGCTAACGCCATTTTAGGTGGCTCTGCCATTCTAGCCTGGAAAGTCCCTATGGGGAATCCAAAGTTGGGAGGGGCTATAGGGCTAACCGCAAAATTAGCTTATGTATCGCTGGCTTGCTTGCATTGGCTAGATTGTGTCTGGTGTGAAAAATTCCCACCTAGCTAAAAATAAAAGCTGTGAGAGGTTTCAACTCGGGGCAGCGCACTTCAATTGGCCTGCAAAGCCCTGGCTGCCAGAAATAAACTCTTTTCCTTTTCCTATCACCTGGTTCTCGTGGGCAAATCTATTTTACCCATTGCACATTGGCCATAACACAACGAGTCATCGCAAGGGATAGGCATACAGCACATCCCATGGGAAGTGTTTGTAGCATGGGTGTTGGGGGAGAAGGGCCCACCAGGAGAACATTGGGACACAACAAGGACGCTCATCTGGCCCCCAATCAGCGTAGGACCACTCAGAGGAGACTGAGCAGGAATATAGAATTGTGTGGGATGGAGTTTGATGAAAAGACTCGGGCCCAGACCAGAGTTTCTATACAACCCAGGTACATTGGATTTCACTAAACCCAGAAGTCCTATAAAGTCAACCATTAAAACCTGAGCTGCACAAAAAGACTTACCCAGGGAATCAGCAGCAATGCAGCAATTTAGCTAAACCACAGAGCTCAAGTACTGGTCCCCGCAGGATGTTACCCCACTTTAGAAGTAAGCAAAGGACAGCAAATTAGTTCCAGCTCAGAGTCTAATAATAAGTGGCAGAAACAGCAAATAATCCAACACAGAACTGAAAGAAAAAACAGAGTACTCACAACCAGAGACAAAGCTTGATATTAACTAGTAAAGATCTCGTTTCACCAAAGAACACCTGTAACACCTAAAAGAACCGGAAGTCCTCTGTGTCCAGAGCCATAGAGCCTGGCTGTTGCCTAAGAGCGTGCCTGTCCAGAGCCATAGAGCCTGGCTATTGCCTCGAGGTCTCAGAGGCCTTGTTTGCTGTTATCTTCCATCCCTCCCCCTCCTGTGCACTATAGGTGTGGGAGACTTTGCAACTTGCCATAGATAACAGGGGAATTTTCTGTTTGCTGGAACAACCCACCCTGCGGTTTTCTCAGTAAACCATCTTCTGCTCACTTCCTTATCTGCTGATTTCCTCTTGCTGGCTATATAAGCTGTGAACTTCTGGCTAATAAATGAGACTTGATCAGAATACTGTCTTGTCTCCATTTCTCTTGTCTCTTGTCCCATCCAATTCCCACTCCCCCCTCCAGGGTCTGCATTGAATATCCCACAGGTCAGGATACCCTGGGCTACCAAGCCAGAAAGAGGGGATAACCAGGCACACCTCCAGTGCCACCGGGCCCACCCTCCAGAGGTATGAAGCTGGGGACTGGACCCTCCACCCACAATCAGGCACATCACCAGTGCCATGGGGCCCACCTGGGGTACAGAAGCATATAGCCAGGAACTGGACCCTCTTCCCACAATCAGGCACACCACCAGTGCCACTACCAACTAGGTAAGGAGCATGCCAAAAACATCACCTCCATGTGGCCCACCAGAGCCACCAAAATAACCATGGCTGATGTGAAGGCAGCTAGATGCCACAACCACCATGCAGATGGTCCGTCAGCCACTGGAATGCGTTGACACAAGGAAAGTCACCAGCAGAGACCAAAGAAAAGAAGAGGATGTCTCTGTCCACAAAACTCATTCCAGAGTGACAGAAGAAGCATCTGCTCTATGATAATATTGGGGAACTGGAACACACCTCTCAGCATTGGACAGATCATCTAGGTAACAAATCAACAGAGTAACCATTACTCTTTCAGAAAGAGAAGAAATCTAGGGTAATTGAGGAGGGAGGGAGAAGAAGATGGGGAGAGATTGGACAAGGGGCATAAAGAATAAGTATGATTTGTAACAATACATATGCTAGTGATATTGATTTGATCAACATATGTCAACATTGAACCTCAAAAATATGTATAATCAATTATGATTCAATAAAAATTAAAAAAAAAACCAAAAAACCCCCATAACAATAGAAGCTACCTTAATGAAACTACTGTATAGTGACAAAGTAGAAGAGTTGGTTGGGGACAGGAAGTGGGAGAGCAAAGACAGGGAGGGAAAGGGGGTTACCAAGGAGCACAAGGAAATTTTCATCAGTGTTGAATTATCTTGACTTCAGTGATGATTTTGTGGATGTGTATGTATATTATAACTGATTAAGTTGAATGCTTTTTTTAAAAAAAAGCCATATACTGGGAAAAAATATTTTCAGAACAAATATATAACAATGCATTTGTACCCAGAATATATAAAGAACTCCCCAAACTCAATAATTTTATCAAAAATTAAAATGGGAAAAAGATATTAGAAGACACTTCACAAAAGAAGATATATATATATGAAAAACACAACACATAAAACTTTTCAACAGCATTAGTAATTAGTGAAATGCCAATAAAACCACAATAAGATCCATCTACCCAGCTATTACAATGGCTAAAATTTGAAAAATAAAACTCACAATACGAAGTTTTGATTGAAGACGCAGAGCAAATGGACCTCTTATACATTGTTGGTAGGAATTTAAAATGGTACAGCAATTGGGAAAACAGTTTTTTAGTTCCTTATCAAGTTAATTATAAGTTCACAATATGCTATAGCAATTGGTATTTACCAAATAGAAATAAAAACTTATGTTCACACAAAAACTTGTATGTAAACATTTATAGCAGCTTTTTTCATAATTGGTAAGAACCGGAAACAGGCAAATGTCCTTCAAATGATGAACTATTAAAAAAAAAAAACTTTTATATGAACAAACTACTGATACACACAATGGCATGGATGAAACATACATGCAGTGTGCTAAATAAAAGAAATACTCAAAGCCTACATCTTGTATTGTAAGACCGTTGAGCTAACACAGGGTGTAATTCCGGTAGCACACACCCACCACCCTCCCTGAGGGGGCAACAGATAAGTGTCACCATGTTGGTTCCTCGCCACCGGGGACCAACAACACAGGACGGGAAGGGACCCCGGACCAGCCG
>NW_007744247.1:0-275 GCF_000696425.1 Galeopterus variegatus
TGCTATTGTTTTTTGTTCTTTAGTTCTTCTAACATATGCCCAGAAAAAATTCCTAGATTTGTTCCAAAGGGACACAAGGCAGGAAGCAACTATTCATGTGCACTGGTGAACACTGTCGTGGGGGAGGCTCACAGCTGTGTGGGGAATGTGCAGGCCATGGTGTGTGAGCTTGGCTCTCTGCTGTCAAGGCAGCAGCCACCACCTTCTCAACAACGGCTGAAGCTGGCACGTCAGTGTGAGCGTGCCTAGAAGAAAACTTGCTCCATCTGTCACAG
>NW_007744247.1:3456-3797 GCF_000696425.1 Galeopterus variegatus
AGACAAGCCCAAAGCAAGGAGAGTGGTTACAAAAGAAATGACTGGACTGCAGTGGCTTGCCAAAGAAGTCCCGACATCAACACAGGTAGCACAAAGGGGAATGCAGACAGGGGCATGGGTTTTAGGAATACTGAAAAGATAAAATCTGCCAGATTTGGGTGTGACGTCATTCACTGAGGTCAGATAAGAACTAAGGTAAGAGAAGTGTAATAAGATGTTTGTTTAGAGATGCAAAATGAGACACCGCAGAGTCTGTGTTCAATATTTACTAGGAGGGGAACTTCGTTAGAAGACTAGTTTTAGAGAAAATGTTTTTGATTACTTTGTGTTTTATAGAATGC
>NW_007744247.1:5855-6182 GCF_000696425.1 Galeopterus variegatus
ACCACATTGTATATTGACAAAATAAAAATTTAAAGGAAAAAAAACCAAAAAAAAAAAAAAACAATGTGCCATTTGGGTGTTTATGGTGTTTCCCAACAGGATTTTATAGGAGGCCGAATGATGCCCTCACCCCCACACCACAACAAATGTCAAAAGATGTCTTAATCCCCGGAACCTGTGAATGTAATCTCATCTGGCAAAAAACGACTGCAGACATGATTCAGTTAAGGACCTTGAGATGGGGAGATTGTCCGGATTGTTCTAGAGGGCCTCAAATGAAATCACATGCAACCTCATCAGAAGGATTAGAGTAAGATTAGACAGACA
>NW_007744247.1:8367-8841 GCF_000696425.1 Galeopterus variegatus
ATGTGTTGTCCCCTCCAAAACTCATGTGGAAATTTGATCTCCAATATGGCAGTGTTGGCACCTTTTCTCTCCCTCTTGCTTCCTCTCGCCATGTGATCTGCTTGTATCCGCCGGCTGCCTGCCACTTTCCACCATGAGTAGAAGCAGCCCAAGGCCTGTGCCAGATGCTGGCTGTCCTAGAATCGTAAGCCAAATAAACCTCTTTCCTTTATNAACATGATCACATCTCCAGGATGCGAAACTCATGAGTTATGATTTAAAATTCTATTTTCTCTCCACTAATGTTCCACAGTTCCTGTTTCCTATACAGAGATATGCCCATCCGTCCACCCTTTATCTTCTCACCCGGAAAATAAGATATTTAAACGATCACCTATAAGGTTTTATCTAAAAATCTATGATTAAGAATGCACAGTTAGTGTCCTCATCTATAAAATTAAGGGGTTAGAACTAAATGATCATTAAAATTCTGAT
>NW_007744247.1:10995-11659 GCF_000696425.1 Galeopterus variegatus
TTATGATACTGCCTTGCAATGAAGAATTACACACTTGCTTGAAAAAAAGGAATGGGGAAAATATCTGCTGATTTGGAGTGATCAAGTGGTGGAAAACGAGGTGAAGAGGCAGAGGAGTAGCAGGGGCAGAGCAGCAGCAAGACTGCAATCCAGTGCACCACACAGTTCTGACCCTAGAACCACACGCATCTTCTACATGACCAAAAGAAAATTACATCAAAAAAAGATAAACAACTTCTGCAATTCAAAAATTAATTAAAACAAGCATACCTAACTGATATAAAAACCACACAAAATTTGACTGTATATCTCAGACTATAAAGTCTTTACTAAAAATTNAAATTTTTAACTTCATCCAGCTGTCATTATTCTTAGCAGTAATACTGTTATTGTTATTTTTGAAAGTATTTTATGTGTATTGTAGGATAAAACAACTAAGTAATGACAGAATGTTATTAGAAACAATATTATAAAGAAAAAAGAGATTAAGATATACAGTGTAAGGAAATAAGAGAACAAGAAAAGTTAAATTAAAATCCTATAATATTGTTTGAAAGAGAAATAAAGAATAAGGGAAAGAAAAAAAGCATAAGAAAAGAAACTTAAAATCCCATAAAAGATAAAAAAGAGTAAGAAGCAGAAAAAAGAAAACAAAAGAATAACA
>NW_007744247.1:16858-17059 GCF_000696425.1 Galeopterus variegatus
ATTCTGTTATAGCAACACAAAACAGACTAAAAAATCTACCTTTTTCCTACATTTAGGAATCTACCCCCAAAAAACAATGGCAAGACAGAAAATGACATAAACACCACTGTCACATTATCTTAAAAAGCAAAAGATTGAACCGAAAAGTCCATCGGTAGAGGGCTGCTTCAAAATATTATGATACTGCCTTGCAATGAAGAA
>NW_007744248.1:0-1087 GCF_000696425.1 Galeopterus variegatus
GTTTTTATGTGGTCATCATCCAAGGCCTAACTTCTTTTGCCTGGCAGAGATTGCTATTGTTATGCTCTGTTCTGCACCTGAGGTTGACTTTTAGTTGTCACATTTGATATTCCTTCAGATCACAACTTTAGGAGACACATAAGCTAAGGGTTCATAACTAATGCATTATTGGGATAAGGGCAGAAAAAGAAACTACTAAAATGTTTGTTAAAGATCACCTGTTAAAGGAACTTTCCCCCTCCCTTTAGGATCCATGTATTCTCTTCCTGAAGGTCATCAGGAGAGCAATCTCTCTCAACTCACACCCCCCTCCTCTTTCATTAGTTAGTAGAGTGACTACTAAGAAATTCTTTCTCATGCTCAGCTGCATCCTCTACTGTATTTATTTAAGTCCATTTCTTCAATTTGTCCTCCTGAAGAGAACTCATTAAATAGCAGATCCCTAAAGACTGAATTAAAGGTCTTTATTTTTAAAAATTGACAAAATTACACCAATTCCCTAAAAAGAAAGAATTTGAGTCATAGGCACAGGAATAAATATCATCAAATGGAAGAGTCCNAGGTTTGAACAGCTTATTATATAGTCATTGCTGCCTCTTCAATAACTCATTTTGATATTTTGTAATTTGCCAAAATGTGCCTTTGTGATCCCACAGGCTCTTAACTACTTTGTAATGAGTGTGTATGAACAGATGGAAAATGTTTTCAATTTCAGAGAAAACCACTAATGGATGTCACCAGCTATTAGAAAAGCTCAGGTGGCTCCATTTTCCAAGGAAAGGTATTGTCATAAAACTCTTCATTTTTTAATGAAATGTTTGCTCATTTATACCTAGATGGTAATTTAAGACGTCACAAGTCTAAACTGATTAGAACAATAGGTGGAAATTATTCAGTGCTAAATAGCCTGGAAATCCAATCTCAAGGATCTCACCTGAAAATGGTAATGCCATTTCAGGTCATTTTATTAGAACAACATGAACTGCTGTAAAAACAATTCTCCTGAACAAGTAGGTAAAGGAATTTAACCAAAAAGTTAAAGGCATGCTTGAGCTTTGGTTATGATCCCTTTTTAAAAATAAAAAAA
>NW_007744248.1:2733-3890 GCF_000696425.1 Galeopterus variegatus
GGGAGATTCTTTGTATTTTATTTCACCATGAAGACACACCACCAGACAATGGCACCTCTGGTGCCACGTTGCAGAGTAGTAGCAGTGCAGCAATGCAGCAGTAGCAATGTGCATGAGAAGAATAGCTACTTTAAAAAATAAACTACTTTAAGGATATCCGTTTTTTTTTTTCATCAACCCTTATGTGTAAATTTATGTTTAGTATAATTCCCTAAACAAGACAAATTGCATGCACCTCATTTAGTTCTCTTTTTGTTATAGACGCCAGAAAGTTCTCATTTGGGGTTGCATTCCTAAGCCAGGGATTTTTGATCTATTTTTTCTATTTTCACTCTCCACCTTTTATAAATTGGCTTTGCTTTTCTTTATTCTGTTCTAATAGATCTTGGTCATATTGTATCTAATATATGTATTTTTAAATTTTAAATGAAATCACCTTTTAATCACTTGTTTATATAGATGTGGTTTTAAGTGTCATTGAACTTATTGTTTAAAATAAGATTGCTTTACACTTCTGATGATATTTTAAACCCACCTTAGGATAGAATATTGTATTAGTCAGGGTTCTCCAAAGAGATGGAATCAATAGGATATGTTATAAATATATGAGAGGGATTTAGTAGGGGAATTAGCTCATGTGATTACGAAGACAAGTCCCATGATAGGCCATTTGCAAACTGGATGCCGGTAGAGTGGCTTAGTCCAAGTCTGAAGGCCTCAAAACCAGGGAAGCAGATGGTGTTCTTGGTGCAAATCCTGTAACCCAAAAGGTGAAGAGTCTTGGGCTCTGATACCCACAGACGGTAGAGAAGAGTGTATCCCAGCTCCAGCAGACAGAGAGAGCTTCACTTTTTTCCTCTGGCTTTAGTTCTCTCCAGGCTCTCAGCGGATTGGATGGTTCCTGACCACATTGAGGGTGGGTCTTTCCTACCCCATCCACTCAGGCTGTCATGCTAATCTCTGCTGGAAACACCCTCATGGACACACCTAAAAAGATAGCTTTACGAGGTTGCTCAGCATTCCTTCATCTAACTAAGTTGACACCTAGAATTAGCCTTCACAAATATAAACTAGATAGAAAAGATATTTATAGAATTTATTCATAACTAACCATAGGGAGAAAAGCTGTGGAACAACTTCAAGTCACCTAATGTATA
>NW_007744248.1:5496-6664 GCF_000696425.1 Galeopterus variegatus
TTATTCATAACTAACCATAGGGAGAAAAGCTGTGGAACAACTTCAAGTCACCTAATGTATATGTAACTGGGGTCCCTGAAAAAGGTGTGGGACATGGAGAGAAAGAATATTGAAAGTAATAATAGCTAGAAGTTTTTCAAATGAAAATAAAAAATCCACAGATCAACAATCTCAACAAACCCCAAGCAAAGAAACATGAGGAAAACTATCCCAACTCACAGTAGTATCGTTCTGACACACTATGTAAAGAGGAGTAAAGATACAAGGATGATAGCATATTTCTTACCAGACACAAAGCAAGTGAGAAGACAGTAGGTCAGTGTTCCTCAAGCTTTTACTCATTATCACCCTCAATCAAATAGTTTAAATATTTTTTTCCTAATCACTCCCACCTGATGAAATTTTGATGCCACAGAAATACTGTGTGTATGTTTATGTACTGTGGATCTTTTGAAGGCCACAGACTATTCCAATATGATTATTGCCATCCCCACTTCCCAAACATCAACTTCTACTTCCTTGAGGGTGATATTGTCCTCACTGAGGATGCATGCAGCAAATAAACAGCATCTTAATAATGCAGGCAGAGATGTCAACCTGGGATTCTATACCCAGCAAAAATACCTTTCACAAAACAAAGGTACAATAAGTACTTTTTCAGACATATAAGGGCTGAAAGATCTCATTAGCAATAGAGCTGTACAATAAGAAACATTAAGGTCAAAATCTGCCACTACATGAAGGAATGAAGCACAGAAGAAACGGTAACTACATTTCAAATCATAAAGACTTTTTAAACATTATTTATATCTCTTTGAAACATAATCGACTGTTTAAAGAAGACTAGTAACAATATTTTGTGAGGTTTATAATGTACTTTAGTGAAAAAGACATAGAAAATAAATGTTAAAGATTAACAAAATAATGGCAATTAATAATCGATATGAAGAAAATAAAATGATGTAATGGTTTAGTAATTGAACAGAATGTGTGGAGGCAGGCACTTGTGTTGGAATAATAAAGTTTCTCTCTGATAAGATGAGTCAGTTGATCCCAGGAAAATTCTAAGGTCAGATGATCAAGGCAAAAAAATAACTAATACAAAGATCCTTAAGAAAAGTCTAGAAAGAGAGATCAGAGTGTAGGAAGCTTTGGTGGAGCAATAAAA
>NW_007744248.1:7830-9213 GCF_000696425.1 Galeopterus variegatus
GGAAAAAAAAAAGGTATGTAGGGATTAGATCTTAAGAGAACATTATTTTGACAGATTTCACGACTGAGTTGGTCACACTCAATAATGTCATAATAACATAGTTTAAACCTAAGCCTAACTCTGCTAGGATATAGATAATATATGTGTGTGTGTGTGTGTGTGTGTGTGTGTGTGTGTGTGTGTATGTATATCCATATATAATCTCAACATCATAATCTCGTGAAGTTCCACTGATACATTGTGCTATATGGATCTGTTCAGTTCTTGAATTTGGATAAAATAATTTACATATTGAGAGATACTTATATTATCAGCCCAATTTTATGTGGCAAAATTGAGGCAGGTAGTACATAGCTCTTAATAGCAGTGCCAGAATTTAACCCAGGGGTTGGGAGTGGGGATGGGGAGAAAGAAAAATATTCCCCCCTCTTCCTGTTTCCAGGTGGGATGACTTTGTCAGTTAACAATTTTGTCTACTTTCTGATCTCACTCACTGCCTCCTACAATAGAAGAAAGAAATTCCGATTGAGAAGTTTGAGAGAAGCAACTGGACACACATTTGCCTTCTCTTCTATCTCTTTGGATCCTCCTACTGGGAGAAGTCCTAGGTAGATTCAGAACATTTATTTTTGGGTGAGGCCCATGCTGGTGTCTGGGTGCATAGGATAAATTCATACCTGAGATATTAGAAAGGCCACTAGGCCCAGAATTTAGGTATTTTCTCCAAAAAGTATTATCAGTTAAAAGAAAAAAAGAGTCAATATACCTATTTTTTCTTTAACCTCATCTGCCTGACTTATGAGTTTTTCTCTCAATTTGTTCTGATCTTAAGGGAAGAAGAGTATAAGCTAGGAACTGGGATGGGCTGATACACATGAATAGCCATAGACAGGCTATTAATAGACAGGCATATAATTTGGTGACCCTTTAAATCAATATTTTAAAAATATTTGTTCAACATTTATGTAAGGGAATGGGACAAATTTATATATTTTGCTATAAAATTTTTATGTCTCTTCTTTTATGTCTCCCCACAAAAAAATATTTAAAAAAAGTAAATCTAAGCCTATGCATTCAGATATCTAAAAAGTGCATTCTCTTATTTTCCTGTTGGTTATCATACATGTTAATGAACTGCTTAAGAATGTGAGCATCAGTCTTCCATCACTGTGTCTCCACATATCCCATTTTTCCTATCTAAATGCCCCAGTGTACTCTATGCCACAGCCTTACGACATGGCCAAAGTTAACCCCTCTTATTGTGTTTAAACAACTTTTATTTATTTATTTATTTATTTATTTTTTTCATCTTTATTTATTTATTTTATTTTTTTATTTTTTTTTAATTTTTATTTTGTCAATATACAATGTATATGATTATTA
>NW_007744248.1:10379-14889 GCF_000696425.1 Galeopterus variegatus
ACAGTCATATGAAAAAATGCTCAACATCACTCAGCATCCGGGAAATGCAAATCAAAACAACTTTTATTTAAATACAACTTATCAGGCCGGCCCGTGGCTCACTCGGTAGAGTGTGGTGCTGATAACACCAAGGCCACGGGTTCGGATCCTATATAGGGATGGCCGGTTTGCTCACTAGCTGAGCGTGGTGCTGACAACACCAAGCCAAGGGTTGAGATCCCCTTACCAGTCATCTTTTGAAAAAAAAAAAAAAAAAAATAAATAAACACAACTTATCACGTAGCACAAAAAACAATTATTAATTATCCATTAGACATAGCAGAGATAACCTAATATACTTACTTGTATTTTTGTCCAGGTCTTGATAATTTTTTAGTTAACATTGGTTTAATATCGCAGCACATCTTTTCTTCCATATGCCTTATTCATTATTTCCTATCGGTCTGTACTTCTCCACTCTGATAATCCTCCCCCCAAAAAACTTAGCCTCTGCAGTTTAAGAAAATTTCATATTTAAAAGATTTCTAACAATTCTTCACAAAATTCTGAGATTGATTAAAGTTCATTTAAAATGATTTTAAGTAGTGATGTTCTGTATTATTATAATAGCATGACACAATTTCAAAATATTAGTTTGTATTCTTTCTCTATGCTTTTTTATATGGCTTGAACTTTTTCCCTCTCAGAGAAAAGCTAATACAGCTAAGATATGCAGTCTCTAAATATTGCCTTCTGTGTTTTGAGATCCTAGTAATCAGAAGAAACTAGAAAGAGCTCACATTATGGAAAATATCTATAAAGGAGAATACTGTTGATATAAAGCCATGGTGCCATGTCATTAGACTAGATGAAGAATAGAAAAGACAAGTATCAGAGTGGAAAGAATAAGAACTAAGATGTGGAGAGTCCCTCTGAAAGAGGGTTTAAGCCTCAAGTGGGCTGGTGCTCCTCTCAAGTGGAGAAGAACAGTAGAAAACCAGTTAGATGTGTTTAACCTAAAATCAAAAATATGTGCACTTCTACTTCTTGGTAGACTTTGGGAAGGTAGCAAGACTGCATTCTAGAAATATATGTGATGTGTCTGGAAATGAACTTACTTGGTTATACCTTGCATCAGTTTAGCATGGTGTGGCTGAATGATTACACAGACTTAAGAATGACATTGAACTAGATGCCGTGTGACATCCCCACAGATACCCTCATGCTCTGGTATGATGTGGAAGCAGTAAAGTGAATGCCAACAAGGAGTGCTACTAAAAGTTACAGGACTAATCAAACTTTAACAGAGCATAAAGCAGAGGCACTGGAATGAATCAGTGGAGAGGATGAGATGGAATGATGAATGTTGCAGTGGATGTCAATAGGGTTGAAGAACCAGATGTTACCTATAAATTCTTGCCTATGTAAAATGCCAGGAATGACACACAGTCCCAGGGACTAGGGTAGGAAATTTAGATGTGTTGGGCCTTAAAAACTAATGCCACCTTAAGTGACATTACAAGCAGCATCATTATGTGCCCACAAGGGCGTGTTAACGTGGCAGCCACAGCACCAGGAGGAAGTAGGGTGGGAGTGTCTGCAGGGACCTTGCCTTAGCCCTTATTGGCCACGCTCGTGAACACTGCATGATTGCAATAGCTAGGCATTGAGACAGGATGCATGCTTTCATAACCTTTAAGCTGATTGGAGGATGTAAAAACCTCCCTTCCCCATTTGCCTTTAAAAGCAAGTGCTTGTGTGATAATAAAGGGAACTGCTCGACAGAACCCCTGCCATGTCTGAGTGTCCTTTAACGGGCTGGTTGGGGCCGGCGGCTGTGTTCACCTCTCTTCACGGCTCTCTTCCCCTGTCTCCTCCTAAAGGGGACCGGAGGGAAAGAGGAATCCCGGGCCATCTGCTCGCCCACTGAAAGTAACGAGGCTAGGGCTGTTTGGGTCGGCTGCCGCCGGCAGACCCGACAGAGTGGTGCCCTGTGCGAGGAGTTTTTAAAACTCGTGGGTGAAAGGTGAGCGAGTGAGGCCCCTGGCTGCTCGGTCCTGAAAGAAGGTCAATGAAAGGTGATCAACCAGCAGAGTGGCCCCCACAACCGCAGTAGTTGCCGTGAAGAATCCGCCTGCATGTCACGGTGAGTACCATAACAGAGGGAAGTCCCTGCACTTCTGTGCCCTGTTGCTCCCTTTGTCCCTACCTCGGGGCAACATGGGAGGTGTGTGTGTGGAAAGAGTGACGAGACAGCTTGCAAGGCTCTAAAGTACATGTTAAAAGTAGAGGCCTAGAAATATCTGATGAGACAGCCTGCAAAGTTCTAAAGCACATTTTAAAAAGTAAAGGCCTAGAAATATCTGACTCCACGGCCACCAATTCCTGGCATCATGTGGTGCAGGTAGCCCCTTGGGCACCTTCGTCCAACTTGTTCTCGTAATGAGATTAGTCACAGGCTAGACCCCCTCTTAGGGTTCTACCCAACAATCTCTGCCCTAAAGCTTTGCTTCCATCCTGAGAACCAGGAAGAGGCAGAAAGGGATTGGGCGCAGTTCGATGAGGAGAGAAAAAAGGAAACAAAGCTGCCAATGCAAGGCCCTGAGCAAAGTTTAGCCAAAGGAGAGAAAGCAGCACCTGAAGAAGTGGAGGAGGCTAGTCCACCTTTAAAAACATCCCCGGCAGAGCCACAGGTTTTTCCTGTCATGGCTCGCTGGGAACCCCCAGCCCTCCGCAGCCTGTGAGGGGAAGTGGCCCCTCAGTCCTATCTGGTCAACGTTGTAAAAGAAAGAAAGAAAAAAAAAAGCTGTTGCGGAGGCCAGGACTTTATCCTCAGCCTTGCAGGATCAGACATAAAACTTAACCGAAGCCTTTAAGGCATTTACCGCCCTGATCCGCTCAGGAAACAATACTTCCCCACCCTTCAAGGGACAATGTTTTGGTTGCAGAAGACAAGGTCATTTTAAATGCCAATGTCCCAAGGCTAAAGGCAAAAAAAACCCACGCACCGCATCACAGCGACCCCCGCTACTCATTTTCACCCCTGTGATGGGTCAGCACAATACAAAGAGCTGCTCGCTATACTCCTTGCCCTGCAAAAGGTGACAGACCCCATTAACCTTTTTATAGACAGCTTATATGCAGCCAATCTTCTCCCTCGGCTTCCAGGAGCCCACATTCCCTTAGATTGTAATCCTATCTCCTCCCTTATGATACAAGTAAGGAGTACCTAACAAGGCCGCAATAACCCTATTTTTGTTCAACACCTTTGGGGTCATCAAGGAATGCCAGGATTTCTAGCCACTGGAAATGCCCAGGCAGACACTCTTGCCACTCAGGGCCCTAAAATATACACAACAGATAGTGCCAGCAAACTGCACACTTTAACTCATGTAAACTGGCGAGGTCTACATGCCAGGTTTCCAAATATACCTATTTCACAGCTAAAAAGGATTTTACACACATGCAAGTCATGCCTTCCTTATCTGCAGGTACCCCCCCTTACAACTGCCAGGGCTCAATTTGAAAGAATGGCAGGACCTGAGCTGACAGTTCACCAGAGAAGTTCCGCTTTATTTGAGGGAGAAGCATACATTTATAGAGAGCCGGGTTCCAGGAGAGGGTGGTTAGTACACGGGGTGGTAGTTGATTGGCTGGGGGTGGGTAATGATTTCTGATAGGCTGCCCCTTGGCGCCGGTGAGATTGTTAGGACCCGGAAGAGAAAAGCGCCATGTTTTAGGGAGTGCCTCCTTTGCGGTCTTCTATGGGGTCTTACATTCCTCCCTTTTTCCTCTATTGGGGATAAGGTCATTGAGGTCTCCAAACTACTTCCTGCTGGAGGGGGGCATCGTGGGAGGAGGAAACAGGGAGGAGAAAGAAATCCCCATTATACCCCAAAGGAGAGTGGTGAACAGGGTGATTTCAAGGGGAGAGCGTAAGAGGTTGTGGGGAAGATCATGCATGCATCTGCAGCTAGAGTGGTCAGGAACAAGTGCCACCGGTGACTTAGATCCAGTTCGGCAAGATGTCAGGCATTCTATTGAAGAGCAGGAAGGATCTTCTGTGGCCAGCAGCTGGTAATTTCTAAGTAAAGGCTGGTTAAAAGCTTGGTTAGAAATTTTACTTATTTGAATAATGCAGGGTAGATAATAGTTAGATTGTGGAAAAAGGAAGAAAAGGGGTTAGAGTTGGGCATGGCCCAGAGACTAGAGGCCAGATCAGTGAGTTTGATGACGTTAGTTTTGACTAAGCCTGATTCATTGAATAACAGCATTCTTCCCTGAGGAAGATGCATGTGCCTCCCTTCTCTGCAGTAAGAAGGTCTAGGGAGGTGACCTGTTTTTGTAGGGATGAAAGGGACTCAGCGGTAGAGGTCAAGGCTTGTTCAAGTTTAGTATTGATATCTTTAACTGCCCATAAAGTATGCCCTAGGGCCCCTCCCAACAATCCAAATAATAAAGAAAGTAGAAAGAGGTTTAGGGAGAGGATTCAGGAGAGGATTCATCCTCATGTATGGGTGAGAGGATTGGA
>NW_007744248.1:15889-17054 GCF_000696425.1 Galeopterus variegatus
CGGGAAGCAGGGTTTTAACCTAGAGATATGGATCCATGGAGTTACTTGGTTGTTTGGTAGGGAAAGCTTGGCAGCTGTGGGAGTGCAAAGAATGACTGGGCAAGGGCCTTTCTACTTAGGAGTTAAAGGACCTTGTGGCTCCGGAGAGGTGTAGAATACTAAATCCCCAGGGTGTACTGTGGTGGTGTTTTGGGAGGAGGTAGGATTAGGTAATAGCCAATCCTGGTGTTTCCAGAGTTCAGCTCGAAGATGGGAAAGTAGCGGGATAGCTAGGTTGGAGGGTATGGTTCCTTGTTTAGGGATGTTTCCTGGAGGTAAAGGGGACCTCCCATACATAATTTCAAAAGGGGAGAGGTTTGAAGGTTTCTTTGGGAGGACCCTGAGTCTGAACAAGGCTAGGGGTAAAAGGCGGGTCCAGTCAAGGTGAAGTTCCAGAGATAGTTTAGTAAGGATGTCTTTTAGAGCCCTGTTGGCACGTTCAACTTTTTCTGAGGCCTGGGGCTGGTAAGGACAGTGTAAATGCCAAGGGAGGGAGAGGGCTTGAGATAAATTTTGTGTTATTTGAGCGGTGAACTCTGGGCCGTTATCCGTTTGTATGGAAGAGGGCATTCCGAATCTTGGGATAATCTGGGAGAGAAGTATGGAAGCCACAGTGGTGGCCCTCTTGTTAGTGGTTGGGAAGGCCTCTATCTACCCAGAGAAAGTATCCACCATTACTAGGAGGTATACTACCCTTAGCTTGGTGTGAGGGATATGGTTTGGTTTTAAGGGAGTGTTAGGGTTGGTATGTTGGCAGATGGAGCAATTGCGAGAGATTTTTTGTAGAAGAGCTTTGTCTGCTGAAGTTAAAAGAAAGAAAGTTTGGAGGAAGAGTGTTAAACTTCAGGGATTTGAATGGAATAGATCATGGAGAAGATGGAAAAGAGAAGATTTATCATCTGGTGTCGGAGCGGGGTTGTCTATGGTGTCTGGTAGAAGAGGAAGGAGTGAAGCATCTGGGGTGTCAGGATCTGCGGTGGCAGCCATTCGTGCTGCATCATCTGCCTTGCAATTGCCTTGAGTTATGGGAGAGTTGTCTTTTTGATGTGCTTTGCAATGGGAGACCCCTAACCATGCGGGTAGCCGAGAGGCTTCAAGGAACTTGTCTACTAAGGTGGAATTAGTT
>NW_007744249.1:0-365 GCF_000696425.1 Galeopterus variegatus
GCATTAAATGCTCACCTCAGAAGAATGGAAAGATGGCAAGTGAACAACCTAAAACTTCACCATAAAGAACTAGAAAAACAAGAACAATCCAAACCTAAAGTTAGCAGACAGAGAGAAATCATCAAGATCAGAGCAGAACTTAATGAAATTGAAACCCAAAAAACAATACAAAAGGTCAATGAATCAAAAAGTTGGTTTTCTGAAAAGATAAATAAAATTGACAAACCATTAACATGGCTAACAAAAAAAAGAAGAGAGAAGATTCAAATAACAAAAATTAGAAATGAAAAAGGTGATATTACAACTGATCCATCTGAAATACAAGGAATCATTCGAGACTACGATAAACAACTATACGCCAACAA
>NW_007744249.1:1228-2131 GCF_000696425.1 Galeopterus variegatus
ATGATCCTATAGAACAGCCTAAAGCCTCTACAAAAAAACTCTTGGAGTTGATAAATGATTTTAGCACGGTAGCAGGATACAAAATCAATACACAAAAATCAGTAGCATTTCTTTTCTCCAATGGTGAACAGGCAGAACGAGAAATCAAGAAAGCTAGCCCATTTACAATAGCCACCAAAAAAATAAAATATTTAGGAATTGAGTTAACCAAGGATGTGAAAAATCTCTATAACGAGAACTACAAACCACTGCTGAGAGAAATTAGAGAGGATACAAGAAGATGGAAAGATATCCCATGCTCTTGGATTGGAAGAATCAACATACTGAAAATTTCCGTACTACCCAAAGTGATATACAAATTCAATGTAATCCCCATCAAAATTCCAAAGACATTTTTCTCAGAAGTGGAAAGAACTATCCAGATATGTATATGGAATAACAAAAGACCATGCATAGCCAAAGCAATGCTGAGCAAAAAAAATAAAGCTGGAGGCATAACACTACCTGACTTTAAGCTATTCTACAAAGGTATAATAACCAAAACAGTATGGTACTGGCATAAAAACAGACACACTGATTAATGGAATAGAATAGAGAATCCAGAAATCAACCCACACACTTACTGCCATCTGATCTTTGACAAAAGCACCAAGCCTACTCACTGGGGAAGAGACTGCCTCTTCAGCAAATGGTGCTGGGATAACTGGATATCCATATGCAGGAGAATGAAGCTGGATCCATACCTCTCACTATATACTAAAATCAACTCAAGATGGATTGGGGACTTGAATATACACCCTGAAACAATAAAGCTTCTTAAAGAGAACATAGGAGAAGCACTTCAGGAAATAGGACTGGGCACAGACTTCATGAGTACGACCCCAAAAGCACAGGCAACTAAAG
>NW_007744249.1:2569-2860 GCF_000696425.1 Galeopterus variegatus
CAGATAGATCTACCATATGACCCAGCTATCCCACTGCTGGGAAAATACCCAGAAGAATGGATATCATCAAGTCGAAGGTATACGTGTTGCCCAATGTTCATTGCAGCACTCTTTACAACAGCCAAGAATTGGAACCAGCCCAAATGTCCATCATTGGATGAGTGGATATGGAAAATGTGGTACATCTACACAATGGAATACTACTCAGCTATAAAAATGAATGAAATACTGCCATTTGCAACAACATGGATGGACCTTGAGAGAATTATATTGAGTGAAACAAGTCAGGCA
>NW_007744249.1:3860-5789 GCF_000696425.1 Galeopterus variegatus
AGTCAGGCACAGAAAGAGTAATACCACATGTTCTCACTTATTGGTGGGAGCTAAAAATTAATAAATAAATTCACACAAAAAAAAATCTGGGGGAGGGGGCACGAAGAAGATATAACAACTACAATTACTTGAAGTTGATACGACAAGCAAACAGAAAGGACATGGTCGGGTGGGAGGGAGGAAAGGGAGGAGGGAGGGAGGTTTTGGTAATGGGCAACAATAATCAACCACAATGTATATCGACAAAATAAAATTTTTTAAAAAATCAAAAAAAAAAGAATGAAAAAACTGAAAAGAGGTTAGGAGTCTTACAAAATATCATTAAGTGAGTAAGTGTTCGAATAATAGATGTTTCAAGAGAGAAGAGATGGAGAAAGGCATGGATACCCTATTTAATGAAATAATAGTTGAAAACTTCTCAAATATTGGGAGAGATATGAACATTCAGACTTAGGAAGCTCAAAGATCTCCAAATAGACTCACCCAAAAAAAATACTCTCAAAGGCACAGCTTAATCAAAGTGTCAAAAGCCAAAGAGAAAATTCTAAAAACTGCAAGAGAAAAGCATCATAACATGTAGGAAATTCCACATTAGACTATCAGTAGATTTCTCAACAGAAACCATGCAAGCTGAGAGAGAATGGGACTGATATATTCAAAGTGCTGAAAGAAAAAACTATCAGCCAAGAATACTTTATCTTAAGAAGTTATCTTTAAGAAATGAGAGAAAAAAGAAAACTTCTCAGACAAGTAATAGCAGAAAGAATTCATCACTACTGGACCAGCTTTTCAAAAAATGCTTAAGGGAGTGCTACAACTAGTAATGAAAAGACAACCATTACTATCATGAAAACATGAAAAAGTACAATACTCACCAATAGAGGTAAATTCATAATTCAAATTCAAAACACTCCTCAGTGAGGTAATGTTTCTATGTAAATTCTTCAGCCCTCTAATATGAAGGTTTAAAGGCAATGGTTAACAAATAAAAAAGAAGGAAAGAGAAGAAAAACAACAGCTGTAACTAATGGCTAAGGAACATGCAATAGATATAAATGTAAATTATGGCAACAAAAATATAAGTTGGGGGTGGGGGTNACTTGAAGATGGGCTGTTTGAAATAACACAAGCAGACAAAAAAAAAAAAAAAGAAAAGAAAGAAAAAAGAATCAAAGACATTGAAGAAAACCTGAGGGAGATATCAGACAACCTTAAGCGCTCAAATATCTTAGTCATGGGTATTCCAGAAGGGGAGGAAAACAGAGATTGCATTGAAAACATATTCAACAAAAAAGTGACAGAAAACTTCCCAGTTATTGGAAAACACACAGATCTTCAGATTCAGGAAGCTCCAAGATCCCTAAACGTATTCAACCCAAAAAGGTCTTAAAAATAATTCCAAAAAAATGGAATTATCCCATGTATTTTTTCAGACCACAATGGATTAAAATTAGAAACCAATAACAAACAAAATTCTAGAAACTATACAAACAAATGGAAATTAAACAGCATTCTTCTTAATGACATATAGGTCCAAGAAGAAGTCAAACAGGAATTCAAAAATTTTATTGAAACTAATGAAAACAATGATACATCATACCAAAACCTGTGGGATACTGCAAAAAGCAGTACTAAGGGGGAAATTTACCACATTAAATGCTCACTTCAGAAGAATGGAAAGATGGCAAGTGAATAACCTAATACTTCACCTTAAAGAACTAGAAAAACAAGAACAATCCAAACCCAAAGATAGCAGATGGAAAGAAATCATTAAGATCAGAGCAGAACTTAATGAAATTGAATCCCAAAAAACAGTAAAAAAGATCAATGAATCAAAAAGTTGGTTTTTGTAAAGATAAATAAAATTGACAAACCATTAGCACAGCTAACTAAAAAAAGAAGTGAGAAGACCAAAATAACAAAAATTAG
>NW_007744249.1:5799-15571 GCF_000696425.1 Galeopterus variegatus
AGCAGAAAGAATTCATCACTACTGGACCAGCTTTTCAAAAAATGCTTAAGGGAGTGCTACAACTAGTAATGAAAAGACAACCATTACTATCATGAAAACATGAAAAAGTACAATACTCACCAATAGAGGTAAATTCATAATTCAAATTCAAAACACTCCTCAGTGAGGTAATGTTTCTATGTAAATTCTTCAGCCCTCTAATATGAAGGTTTAAAGGCAATGGTTAAAAAATAAAAAAGAACGGGCCAGCCCGGTGGCGCACTGGATAGTGCGCCGCTTGGGAAGCGCGGCCGTGCTCCCGCCTGAGGGTTCGGATCCCACATACAGACCGGTTCCCGCTCACTGGCTGAGCGAGGCACGGGAGCAGCACCAAGGGTTGCGATCCCATTGCCGGTCCCCTGTCCGGTACGGGGGCAACACTGAGGGTTGCGATCCGTTGCCGGACACAGAAAAAGACAAAAATAAATAAATAAATAAATAAATAATAAAAATAAAAATAAAAAAGAAGGAAAGAGAAGAAAAACAACAGCTGTAACTAATGGCTAAGGAACATGCAATAGATATAAATGTAAATTATGGCAACAAAAATATAAGTTGGGGGTGGGGGTGATTTTAGTGTTGTCATGTGACCAAAGTTAAGCTGCTGTCAGCTTAAAATACTTTATTATAACTACAAGACTCCTTATTTTAGCCCCAAGGTAACCACAAAAAAAGTTACAGCAAATACACAAATGCAAAAAAGAAAGAAAACAAAGCTTAGCACCACATAAAACTACCAACTCATAGAGGTAAATAAGTAAAGAAAAAGAAAGGAACTAAGGAGCTACAAAACAACCAGAAAACAATTAACAAAATGTCAGGAATAAGTTCTCACATATCAGTAATAATCTTAGGTGTGAATGGATTAAACTCTCCAATCAAAAGATATAGAGTGGCCAAATGGTAAAAAAAAAAAAAAAAACAAGACTCAACAATATGCTGCCTTCCAGAGACTCAACTAACTGTTAAAAACAACCATAGACTAAAAGTGAAGAGCTGGAAAAAGATATTCCATGCCAATGTAAACAAAAAGCAAGTGGGAGTAGCCATACTTACATCAGACAAAATAGACTTTAAATCAAAAACTGTAAAAAGAGACAAAGAAGGTCATTATATAATAAAGGGATCAATTCAACAAGAGGATATAACAATTGTTAATATATATACACTCAACACCAAGATCCCTTATATATAAAACAAACATTATTAGACCTACAGGGAGAGATAGGTTGCAATTCAGAAATACTACGGAATTTTTAACACCCCACTTTCAAAAATGTATGGATCATCTAGATTTGAAATAAACCAAGAAAATCTGATTTAAACTCCACTATAGACCACATGGACTTTACAAATATTTACAGAACATTCCAGCCAACAGCTGCATAATGAACATTTGTCTCAACTGCACATGGTACATTGTCCTGGATAGACTGTATGTTAGGACACAAAAGAAGTCTACACAAACTTTAAAAGATAGAGATCATAAGAAGTATCTTTTCTGACCACAATGCTATAAAACTAGAAATCAACAACAAAAAATCCTTGGAAGTTTTACAAACACATGGAAATTAAACAACATGCTCCTAAACAGCTAATGGCTTAATGAAGAAATTTAAAGGGAAATTAAAAATGTCTTGAGACAAATGAGAATAGAAACACATCATACCAAAACCTAAGGGATGCAACAAAAGAAGTTCTAAAAGAAAAATTTACAGTAATTAGTGCCTATATCAAAAAAGAAAAAAGATTTATAATAAATGACCTAATGATGCACCTAAAGGAACTAGAAAATCAACAAACTCAACCAAAAATTGGCAGAAGGAAAAAAAATAATAAAGCTAAAAGCAGAAATAAATGAAATAGAAACTAAAAAAAATAAAAATCGAAAACCTCAGTGAAACCAAGAGTTGGTTTTTTGAAAAGATAAACAAAATTGGCAAACCTTTAGCAAGACTAACCAAGAAAAAAAGAGAGAATACTCAAATAAAAAAAATCAGTAATGAAAAGGGAAACATTACAGCTGATACCACAGAAATACAAAGGATCACAAGGAACTATTATAAACAACTATATGCCAACAAATTGGATGACATAGAAAAAATGGATAAATTCCCAGACAAATACAATCTACCAAGGATAAATTATGAAGAAATAGAAAATCTGAACAGACCAATAACAAATGAGGAAATTGAATCAGTAGTACAAAGTCTTTTATTAAAGAAAATCCCAGGGTCTGATGGTTTCTCTGCTGAATCCTACCAAACATTTAAAGAAAAAATAATAACAATTTTATTCAGATTATTTTTTAAAATTGAAGAAGAGGGAATACTTCCCAGCTCCTCCGATGAGGGCAACATTACTCTAACTCTAAAATTGGACAACGATAGAAGAAAAAAAGAAAATTACAGTCCAATACACCTGATGAACATAGATGCAAAAATTATCAACAAGATACTAGCAAATCACATGCAACAGCACATTAAAAAGATAATTTTCTATGATCAAGTGGGACTTATCCCAGGGATGCAAGGATGGTTTAACATACACAAATCAATAAATGTGGTATACCACATTAATAGAAAGAAACACAAAAACCATATGATCATTTCAATTGACACAGAAGAAACATTTGACAAAATTCAACATTCTTTCATGGTAAAAACTCTTAACAAACCAAGACTAGAAGGTATGTGCATCAATACAATAAAGGCCATATATGACAACACACAGCTAACATCATACTGAATGGAAAAAACCTGAAGTCTTTTCCTTTTCAACCAGGAATAGCACAAGGATGCCCACTTTCACCACTTCTATTTAACATAGTACTGGAAATCCTAGCAAGAGCAATTAAACAAGAGAAAGAAATAAATGACATTCAAATTGGAAAGGAGGAAGACAAACTGTCTTTGTTTGCAGACAACATTATCTTATATATAGAAAACCCTAAAGACTCCATCAAAACACTACTAGAGCTAATAAATTCAGTAAAGTTACAGGATACAAAATCAACACACAAAAGTCAGCAGCATTTCTATAAACTAATAGTGAACTATCTAAAAAAGAAATCAAGAAAACAATTCTTTTTATGATAACTACAGAAAAAATAATGATACTTAGGAATAAACTTAACATAGGATATGAAAGATGTCTACAATGAAAACTATAAAACTTTGAAGAAAGAAATTGAAGAGGACATTAAAAAATAAAAATATATCCCATGTTCATGAATTCAAAGATTTTAAATTGTTAAAATGGCCATTCTACCCAAAGCAACCTACAGATTCAATAGAATCCATATCAAAATACCAATGACATTCTTCACTGAAATAGAAAAGCAATCCTAACATATTTGTTTCCATATGGAACCAAAAAAGACCTTGAATAGCCAAAGCAATCCTGACAAAGACTAACAAAGCTGTAGACATCACACTCACTGACTTCAAATTATACTACAAAGCTATTTTGGTTACGGAATGGACTTGACAGAGAAGCGGTCAGCACTCAGAGGGTTGGAGAGTCAGGTATTTTATTACCCTGGTGTGCCCAGATGAGCTAGCACTCCAAGATCTGAGCCCCAAGTTTAGGTCTTACGGGGTTTATATAGGCGGACTCTTCTAGGTTCTTTTAAGTTTTGTTTTCTCAGCATCCATGTAGCTAGTGCAGTAGTAATTTTCATTTTCACAGCATTCATGTAGCCTGTGGAGTAGCCATTGCAATAAACAAGCACATTTACAAAAGCAGGAGTGCAATTGATTATCAGTAAAGCTGATACAATAAGCAGGTTCTGTTTTAAAGGCAAAACAAGTGACTGAAAGAATTAATTTTGAATTTTCCCAGCATAGTAACTAAAACTTCATGGTAGTAGCACAAAAACAGACCCATTGGCCAATGGAACAGAATAGAGAGCCCAGAAATAAATTCACACACCTGCGGCCAGCTGATTTTCAACAAAGCTGCCAAAAATACATACCAGGGAAAAGACAGTCTCTTCAATGAATGGTGTTGTGAAAACTGGATATCCACATGCAGAAGAATGAGACTAAACCCCTACTTCTCAACATACACAAAAATAAACTCAAAATGGATTAAAGATTTAAATGTAAAACACAAAACTATAAACTATCAGAAGAAAATATAGGGTAAACAATCCACAACATGGGGCTGGGCAAGGATTTTTTAAATAAGACATCAAAATCACAAGCAATAAAAGCAAAAATAGACAAGTGGATTACATCAAACTAAAACAGCTTTTGCACATCAAAGAAACTGTTAACAGAGTGAAGAGACACCTTACAGAATGAAAGAAAATACTTGCAAACTATACATTGGACAAGGGGTTGATATCAAGAATATATAAGAAACATAAACAACTCAATAGCAAAAAAACCAAGTAACCCAATTGAGAAATAGGCAAATGGCCTGAATAGACATTTCTCAAAAGAAGATATACATATGGCCAACAGGCACATGATAAAATGCTCGATATCACTAATCATCAGGGAAATGTAAATCAAAACAACAATGAGATACCACCTCACTCCAGTTAGAAAACTATTATGAAAAAGACAAAAAAAAACCCAAAAAACAAAAAACAAGGGTTGGCAAGGATGTAGAGAAAAGGAAACACGTGCATACTGTTGGTGGGAATGTAAACTAATACAATCGTTATGGAAAACAGTATGGGGCTTCCTCAAAAAATTAAAAATAGAGCTACCATATGATCCATCAATCCTACTACCGGGTATATATCTGAAGGAAATGAAGTCAGTATGTAAAAGAGATATCTTCATTCCCATATTTATTCCAGTACAATTTACAATAGCCAGGAAATGGAATCAACCTAAGTGTCCAAAAATAGATGAATGGATTTTTTTAAATGTGGTATATACACGATGGAATACTACTAATCCATAAAAAAGAATGAAATCCTGTCATTTGCAGTAACATGGATGGACTTGGTGGTCATTATATCAAGCAAAGTAAGCCAGGAACAGAAAGACAAATACCACATGATCTCACCCATATGTGGAAACTTAAAAAAAAAAAAAAGTTGATATTGTAGAGACAGAGGATAGAACAGTGGTTACCAGAGACAGGGGAGGGGAAGTGGAAAGGGAGTATAGGGAGAAGTTGGCTGATGGATAAAAAATTACCATTAGATATGAGGAATAAGCTGTGGTGTTCTATTGCACAGTAGGTTGACTATGGTTAACAGTTAAGCTTTGTATATTACATAATAGCTAGAGGAGAGACTTTTGAATATTTTGGTGACTGAGAACAGATCTGAGATTTCCCCCAAACAGTTCCCCTGACCCCAGGCAGAGCATGCCTTGGCTGAGGGAAGGAGGAAATAGCTAAAGAAAAAAATCTGTTTGACCGAGCAGGATGGGCTGAATTCCTAGGGGTAACAGCAAAGTTTGTTTAACAATAAGATAAGAACAGAGTTATTTAAACATGTACTTTCCTTAAGTTTAGCACGATTTCATTGTCACAAGTTGTTTGTCCTTTAACAGAATAGCTTAAAATATTATCTGTGATGCCAATCATGAGTTCTTTTGCAGACCACTATCAACCACAAGCCTGCTTTGAAGTTCGTACAACCCCAGACTCAAAGGAGCAGAGGAAGACTTAGTAAAGATGCCAGAAACAGTTGTGCTGACTTCGTCATGAGCCAGTCAGATCCACACACCACTCCCAAATCCTGTACTTGTAATTTTATTCTATAAATGCTTGTGATTTTAAGTCATTGACAAGTTTGGGTGATAAGAGCATTTGCTGCCTTGTTCTCTTTGGTTGATGCCACTCAATAAATGTTGATCTTTTCTACTGCAAATCATGGNGATTTCATTGTCACAAGTTGTTTGTCCTTTAACAGAATAGCTTAAAATATTATCTGTGATGCTAATCATGAGTTCTTTTGCAGACCACTATCAACCACAAGCCTGCTTTGAAGTTCGTACAACCCCAGACTCGAAGGAGCAGAGGAAGACTTAGTAAAGATGCCAGAAACAGTTGTGCTGACTTCGTCATGAGCCAGTCAGATCCACACACCACTCCCAAATCCTGTACTTGTAATTTTATTCTATAAATGCTTGTGATTTTAAGTCATTGACAAGTTTGGGTGATAAGAGCATTTGCTGCCTTGTTCTCTTTGGTTGATGCCACTCAATAAATGTTGATCTTTTCTACTGCAAATCATGGTGTGTAGTCTTACTAGTCTAACTGCCCATCGGGTTATGAACTCCTTCCAGTTTGGTAACACTTTCACTACAGAGAAATGATAAATGCATAAGGCGATGGACACATTAACTACCCTGACCTAAACATTGTACAACATATATATGTATCAAAACATCAAATTGCACCCCATAACTATGCACAATTACAATGTGTAAACTGAAATAAATAAATAAGTTTTTATAAGAAACATAACTTCTGACTTTAGTGAGAGTAAATTTTGTAGGAATTGGACAGGCAAAGAGGAGAATGGCCAGTGAGGAGGAAATAGGGAACATGCTGAATCCACAGGACAGAAAGTAAACAATCATGAGAATGTGATAATAAGCTGGTTTATAACCCCAGATCAAATTAACAAGGGCCCAGCAGAATACATTCTGGGGAAGGACAAGAAAAGTAAAAGTGGGATAAATTTTACATGGTTCATAGGGGAGAGTCACAAGCTAAGTACTTGGTTCTTAATTTCAAGCAGGCAAAACTAAACACAGGCATAATTAAAAATTGGACTTAATATTTTGCAAATCACTACAGGGTAAAAGCAAACAAAATATAGAAATCAGAGGAAACTGTTAAAAAGCAGCATAAGCAGCCACACCTCACTTATGACAATAAATGCAAATCAATGATCAGATCTAATTTTATTAAAGGAAAAAAACATGCCTTTTTCTCAAAAGAAGGAAAATTGCACTAGAGATGCAAATTTTATCTTTAAAACGTGCCCAAAAGGAGAGTGGAATTGCCTTTTTTGCAGATCTCTCTGCACAGATCCTATAAGTGATTCTATTAGGCTCCTTCCTGCCTAAAAGGCAAAACAACTGATTAAATTGCTTTTCAAAGTTCCTTCTATCTGTAATTGCAACAAAACAGATAGAAGATAAACAATTAAAATCAAATGCACCAACACTTCTGGAGTAGAGTGTTGTATTTCTAACAGAAATAAATCTGATAAGGAATGTTCTTTGGAAACATTGACAGTATTGGAGAAAAATATTCATCACATGTAACAACAAAAAGACATCCATCTGAGATGCACACCAAATGAATTATGATAGCTTTTAAAAAATGGACAGTCCACTATAATAATAAATAGTACTGCAGCATCACATGCCAACTGTTTGCACATTTTAGAGCAAGATTATTGAGAAAAATAAATTACCCTAAAACAGATAGTCATCTTCCAATCCTTTAATAAAGTAATGGAGTAAATTTGCTCTAGTGTGGCTTACATACCCATTAATGAAGAAATGAAAAAACCCTAGTTGTTATCACTTTGCATCTTCATCGAGGCAAGAGCAACCGTACAAGAATTTTTGTGTTGAAGATATGTCACACTTCGGAATGTGCAGCAATGTAAAAGAAAGAAAAGTCAAAATATCTGGAAGAGCAAATGAAATAAAACAAACATTTTTTATTAGAAAAGTGTCTAGGAAGAAACAACTAGAATCTTGAACTAGCAAGTACCAAGATCATAATCGAGCCCATTTGTCCTCAAGGGGCACATGAATATAGAATGAGTGTAGATTCTGTATACCTTTAAGATGAGATTTTGGCTCTAAACCCCTGTGGAATCCCTTGCATTAGAAATCACAGAATTGTTTCAGACAATAAGGAATTATTTATTTGCCATCTTGAATAGGTTAATGGTTTTTCCCCAGGAAATAAACTTTCAAATTACTGTATAACACTTTAACGGAAAGCATTTTGCCTTGGATTATGCTCCAGTTAAACATATAAAGCAGGTGTTGTTATAACTCCCACTTTACTTATGCAGAAACTGAGCTTCCTAGAAACTAAAAAGTTGCTTTTATAACACACGACATAAATAGCAGTGCTGGAGCTTAAATTCATGTCTCCCAAATCCAAGTGGAAACAACTTTCCAGTGTTCTCAGGAGCAGCCTGCATTAATAAAAGATTTTATTCTGCACTGTACAAATCAAGATAATTTGTGTGCAGTTGCTATTGCTGCAGAGCAGATGAGGCAGATCAACTGTGATAGATACCAAAGGAATAAGAAGAACCTGTGAGAACAGCAGTGTGAGCTTGGGCATGTGTCCAGGAATCTGTTCTCAAATCAACAGGGGAACAGAGGTTCAGGTTCAGGGCAATTAGAAAACTAAAAGTCTGATCTATGGGAGGACATGTGGCTAAAGGTCTGTCTTAAGTGAAGACAGGAAGCCACCCAGAGTCCAGGAGGGCTAGCTCAAGTATAGTAGGGTTTTCCCATTTTAAGTTAAAGGACATATTGCTACCCATTAGATGAGGAAACTGAACTACAGTCAGGTGTAGTGAGCTATCTCTGGTCAAACAGAAAGGGACCAAAAAAGGAACAGCACCCAATCCTTCTGAGTCTTCATCTCAACAGTCTAAAACTGAAGAAAGAAAAGAGAAAAGTCTGTAGTAGACTTTTAACCATACAATTCTGCCTTCTGAATGCAGCACCAGAGAAAAAGAAAGGCAGAAAGAAATTGAGTTTTATTTTATAAGCTGGTAGTTTAAAGTTTAAAAAACATGGTGGTTTTTTTGGTTTTCTGCTTGGTTTATTTCTAATGGACTCAAACATAATTGTTCAGAGGTTGACTCTCTTTGCTTCCCTGTGTGGTTAAAAGGATGGTGAGGAAAAACTAAGGGAAGAACTGGCTCTGCTGAGGTCAGGATAAAGGGGACACTTGCTCACACAAATGACGAAGACCAGAGTGCATTTAATTACCTTTCCATGTGGTTTTTGGAGGGACTAAAAACACTTTAAGTAGGAAATGCTATTGCCCAAATGGGAATAACTGTAACAGAGAAGAAAGAAGCTAGAGAAGGGAAACAAAATTAAGTCTAGGAGAATGCAGAGTGAACACCAAGGGAAATAGCAAAGTATAGAAGACAATTAGGTTGGGAAATTACCTTCCAAGGGAAATTAGAGGAACCCCGTTGCTTGAGTAATTAAACCATAGACATCGTGCTGTAGAGAACATACTTGAGGTGATGAAGGAAGAATAGAAAGGCTCATCTGAGAAGCCTAAGCTTTCTCGTGGGGAGTGATGAAGGAGGAAAAAGCCCTGCCTGAACACAGGTTTATTATGAATAAGACATAATCCAGCTTTATCACTGATGTTTCCCTGAGTCTAAAATGCAGTTGAAGTCTCCTTCTCGTTCCCTCCAATGGCACTCATATAACGTAAGCATCAGTCTCCCGGTGTTTTCTTGTGGATATTTGAGTTTAGCAGATGCCTCCCACTGCGTCAACATTTCACACATGTCCATCACTCTTCTCAGTGATAATCATTCAACAGTAATAACAAATCACCGGGCATAGCTTAAAGAACTTACAGTGGTTTGCATTGTAGGTTGCAGTGATTAAGATGTGATGATTTTTCCTCTTCCCTGTTAAAATCCTGGCCAAAGTCTGTACCATAAATAAATATAAAGGATTTGTTCACACTTCATGGCTAATGTAATTTTAGCTTTTTGTGATGAAAAAAGCAAGAGGTTTGTAATCAG
>NW_007744249.1:15907-17053 GCF_000696425.1 Galeopterus variegatus
CACATTCAATCCATTCTGTAGAGAAAAAGAATTGTTCTTCCATGGAAAACTATGCATTGTCCAGAGGACACCCCTCCAGGTTATCTGATTCTACTCTTTCATTTCCTTGTCTTTGAGCAATTTTGTAAATGCGGAAACTGTAGGTTACTAATAGAAATCATGCAAGATAATTCTTGTCTATAGACATATAAATTCTGTCCTATTCAGTGGAGGTTGAATTGTCTTCCTTACCACTCTGAGGAAAAATTAGTTTTGTCACCATGTATACCTTTATTTAAATATTCCTGATATATAAATGTGTCCTTTTTTTTTATTATTTTGGAGACTCTCTTTTGAATCAGTTATCATATCTGTCTGGTTCCCTCATGAGTTAAACAAAAATCTTTAACACGTTCACTTTTCTATCTGTGTGAGAATGGTGAATTTACCCTTTTCCGGAAAGTATCTTTAAACAATTTGTTCATTCATCCTTATCTCACAAACATTTGGTGACTTGCTATTCTGTGGCCAGCTCTGGTCAGAGACTTATGCCTAAGGAGTTAAAAAAAAAAAGTCATCAGAGCACTTAGCACTACAATATTATGCTGAGTCCACTTATCTGCCCCCACCGCAACTCCCTTCACCTAGTACACAGTAAGCACTTGATACATGTTTATTAAATGAATTTCAAATGTCCTTCACCAAAAGACACACAGCTTAATAATATCTGCTCTTATAAAGGCCTGTCAACTACAGCCTAGACAGTGCTTGGCATGTTGGAGACACTTGATGTTTGTTGAGTGAATGAATAGACAGTCTACTTTTAAGGAACTCTCAGTCTACTGATTTTGCTGCTCTTATGAGCGTCTACCATCTAGGTTTGTCCAGTGCCTCACACTTAGACATACAATCAGTGTCTGCTAACTGATTTCTAAGGCATGGCAGATGTAAAAAACTAATATAAATCATAGATTCTCCTCAACTAAATCACCTCCCAGTATAAGTAAAGCAATCACAGGCATAGTGAATCTTTATTTTTTTAAATTTAATTTAATTTTATTTTATTTTGTCGATATACAATGTGGTTTATTGTGGCCCATTACCGAAACCTCCATCCCTCCTCCCTCTCCCCGCTCCCTCCCAACAATGTCCTTTCTGTTTGCTTGT
>NW_007744250.1:0-212 GCF_000696425.1 Galeopterus variegatus
ATTGAGCAAATGTTACTAAAAGCCTTTCATTTATTCAAATTCATTAAATGCCTACTTCGTGTTATCCACATTTCTAACCCTGGGAGTGCATTATTTAACCATTATTCTTTCCGAAGGAGAGAAGAAATCTAGGGTAATTAGAAGGGGAGGGGGAGGAACTGGGGGAAGGGGAGAGATTGGACAAGGGGCATAAAGATTAAGTATGATTTGTA
>NW_007744250.1:2264-2587 GCF_000696425.1 Galeopterus variegatus
AATGATCAAAATAATCAATAATTATAGCCAATAGAATCCTGGGATTATTTATATTGTGCAACACACACACAACCACTCCTAGGTGCTTCTGGCCTATATTTCCCTTATTTCATATATTAAAAAATATATCTAGTGTGGTTACCAGAGACTGGGGAGGACAAAGGAAAACAGGAAGAGGTTGGTCACCGGTACAAAATTACAGTCAGATAAGAAGAATAAATTCTGCTGTTTATTGCACAGTGAGATGACGATGGTTAACAGCTAACTTTTGTGTATTACCTAATAGCTGAAGGAGAGGCTTTTGAATGTTCTCACCACAAGAA
>NW_007744250.1:7944-8959 GCF_000696425.1 Galeopterus variegatus
GATTTATTAACTCTAAGATTAATTGTGTGCATGACCTGGCTAGAGACTAATTCTTTTTCCATTTATTAAATTAATATTTATTAAATGTCTGTTGTTGATCCAGCAATTTCACTCCTAAGAGAAATGAAAATATATCTCTCCACAAAAACTTAGACAAGAATATTCATAATAGCACAAAAGTAGAAATAACCAGGTGTCCATTAACGGATGAATAGATGAATAAAAAGTGATACATCCATACAATGAAATCTTGTTCAGCCAAAAAAAGGAATAAAGTACTGATACATGCTACAACGTTGGTGAACCTTTAAAAAATTATACTAAGTGAAAGAAGCCAATAATAAAAGAACATATACTGTACGATTCCACTGATGTGAAATGTCCAGAATCAAAAAAAAAAAAAAAAAAGAATAGAGAGAGACAGAAAGTAGAGTAATGTCTGCTTAGGGCTGGGAGGGTTGGGGAGTAGGGATGGGAGGACAGAGCCCACACCCAGTAGCACTGGCTTCTGTCTCTGCCAGTGCTAATGGGATGGGGTTTCTTCTTCGGATGATAACGTATTCTAATATTGATTGTTGTGATGGTCACACAATTCTGTGAACAAACTAAAAAACACTGAATTGTACACTTTAAATGTGTAAATTATATGGTACATGAATTATGTCTCCAAAAAGCTGCTAAAAGTAAAGCATCCAAGGAAGCTTGGCAGGAAAATAATGTTGATTATGTGTATTTTTACAGCACCAGAGATGAAAAACTAAATAAGGTTGATGAGGGCAGAGCTTAAATTCTATAAAAATAAACTCAGATAAAACAAGAGGCCTAGATAAAAAGTGAAATTATCACTAGATCATAGTGATGGCCTTGGGAGAAAATAAAATGAGCACGATCACCATGATTAAATTGAAATCTAGGTAATGGGTACAAACTAGCTGTAAGGAGTGATAGGAAGTAAAAAGAGAATTTCGGGCAGTGGGGTTAAATGTCACATCAAAATCTCTGTGGCAGGAGAGAA
>NW_007744250.1:14040-14679 GCF_000696425.1 Galeopterus variegatus
AAGTAAATTGCTTGCATAATAAAAGCCATCCACAAAAATATTTTAAATATTCTTTCAATCCCTTGAATGATTATATCACAACTATTAAACTGGCTGTGAAGGTACAATGCTTGGTCAGTGTCACTTTTTTATTAAATGAATTAAAAGTAAAATTTTAGCTAATAAATCACCATTAGTAATCCCCCACAATTCATATTTAATCTTCACATTAAATGTGTGTGTTGTTCACATGAAATTCAGTAAGGCTGAAACCATGCCTTTACTACACAAAGAACAGTATAAATTTTTTTTAAGTAACTATTCATATTTTCAATAGTTTTGGTGCTTATGGTATAAACAAAAACGTGAGATATTTTTACTAAATTCTCTAGCCTTCTCCCGGTTATTTCTAACAGTATTAATGCTACGGGACTCTTCTTTACTCCCTGAAGGTTTCTAACATCACCTTCTCCAGAGAAAGAAGGGAAACACAGTGCCTCTGCCCTACCTCTGTCCCACTGGAGGGAGGTGAAAACTACCCGCCAGACACAGCGATAGCGCTGGAGCAGGTGAAAGGGGCACTGGCTGGCTCTCTGGACGTCTCAGTGGGAGCACAGTCCTGACCCTGGAGACAAGTGGGAAGGAATCAGCCTTAGAAAT
>NW_007744250.1:16239-17052 GCF_000696425.1 Galeopterus variegatus
AAACACCTCCCTTAAGGTGTCTTCTTCAGGAAAGAGCTTGAGGTGAACAGATCATTACCCCAAACACTTCTGGTATCTGTTGAAGATGACTCACACATTGCTTTCCTGCAGAAAAAGTTCTGCCAGAATCTTGTCTGTCATATTTTTGCCTTTTTCATTACATTATCCTGACATGTTATAGATTTTGGAAAATCTTATATTGATATTGAGATCATATGAAACCACTAATGAAATAATAATAAGATGTAAATGTCTTATGAATGCAAATGAGTACATAATTACTTACTTACTTGTTTTAGAAAAACTGTAAATTGTAATTATGAGTTTTCCAATCTATTTTTCAAATATCTTCCAGTTAAAAAAAATCTAAATTTTAATAATTGTTGATGTCTGCCATTTTCTTTCTTCAGTTATGGAAGGAAAAATCAAATATTCCACACTACTCCACCCTGGAGTTTGTTTAGCTTATTAGCTAACTTTTTCTTTGAAATACATGATAAAATTGAATCTTCACCTGATTTCAACTCCTTCCTTCATTCTGTAACAATATTTGTTTTTTAAAAAGATATTTTGTCTCACAAGACTTCCTTGGGAACATGTGGACTCTTTTCATTTCATGGATTTCATTCATTCAAAAGATTTTGACACACTATTGTAATTCCTGAACAGTGGCCCCGTGTTTTTATCCAGTAAGTGGGAAAAAAAAATTATTTGATATATGCTACCATTTTGAAAAGTGTAGTCCTTTTCACATGGCAAAGGAAATAAAAGTATCATACATAATAATTTAATTGAGTGTGAAATTAAATAAAT
>NW_007744251.1:0-2126 GCF_000696425.1 Galeopterus variegatus
CGGCGGGAGCGCCGCTGCGCTCCCAAGTGGCGCACTGTAGCAGTGCGCCACCGGGCCGGCCCAGAAAACACATTTCTAAATAACACAGGGTCAAAGAAGAAATCACACAGGAAATGAGGAAGTATTTTGCAGTAAATAAAAGTGAAAAGACAACATAAAAAAATTTATGGGGTGCAAATAAAGTAGTGCTTAGAGGGAAAGTTACAGCTTTAAATATGTATGTTAAAAGTTGTATTCATTGTTTAGAAAAGACATTGTTATAGATTAGAAAAAGTTATATGAACAAATTCTAGACTTTGTTGCTTTACTGTACTGTTGGTACCTCTTTGTCAAAGGTATATAAGACTTTGAATACATATAAATGCACTTAATTTATATGAAGGGTTTACATGGAAAGATTGTATTATCTTTTAATTCCATTTTCCCATGAACTTTTTGAAGTACGCTTATATATGCGTGTGTATAAATGCATATAATATGTTGTAAAATGCTTTATACAGGAAAGGTCTTGTAGATAATTACCACCACGGATTGAGGTTCTATGCACTTGTGATGCTTTGGGCTAAGCATTTTATATATATGATCTCATTTAATATTCATAATAATTCTATATAGTATTGATAAGGAAAATAAGATTTAGGAAGTTTATACATTGCTTGCATTAAAATGTCAAATACACGGCTGAGCTGGATTCAAACCCAGGTCTCTTGGAAGGCAAAGCCAGTGCTCTTAACTTCCGCTCTAATCACCTCCCTTTCCAGATCTCAGTGACTGTGTCTTAATTCTCAAGCCTCTACATTTTACATGTTCTTCAGTCATGAAGACTAAGATGAGAAATCGCTATTTATCATCTTTGCACACCTCTGATATAGTTCTGCAAATCCCCGTGAGTTCTTGGTTTGCCAATTTTCCAATCCTCAACAGTGACAGCTTTCATTTTCTTTGGGTTACTTCTAAATGAATTGTTTGCTTGCCCTAGAAAGCATGTACTAAGTCATATATCTTTGGATTTACTCCTTCTGTCTGGATTTTTGTATGTCCTTTTTAGGTATCTAAATCAGTATTCCTGATTTTGATGTAAACTCCTAGCAGTCAGGTACTGTCTGAAATAAAGGTTCACATTTTAGTTTGGAAAACAGTGCAGATATTCTGATTTGATAAAGAAGACTGAGTGTGAATAGTAGTAGCTAGCAGATCAGATACAAAAATGTGGGACTTGGAAACATGCTGGTAATGTTAATTGGGACAATATAATAAAATAAGAGCCTCTTTCAGATTTGTGGGATGCTTGGAAGTCACAAACTCATGTGCGTGATAACTTCCAAAAGGCTAGTATATACTTTTTAAAAAGATAAAAATTATCATCTGGTAAGAATGACTAGGTATCAAACGGCTGAAACCACAGATTTGATTTTCTTTATAATAAGTGAAAATAGACAATGCAGCAAAACTTGTTTCATATCACTTCCCCAGGCTATTCTTTCTTGGCTACGGAAATGGAAACTGGATGTCTTCTGTCCAGTTCTCTTATCTTACAGATAAAGTGGAGGCCCACAGTTGGGAAGTTCTCAAAGGCAGGAATAAAGTATTTTATTTGCCTACTTAGCAATGTAGCTGGCACCTAAGAGGGACCTCAGGAAGCACGCAGAGGGTGACTTGCAAAGAGCCCCTGGTGGAGACCTGGAATGGAAAACCTAGTCTCTGGTTCCTCAGGCTGATATTAAGCTTTTACCTTAACAGATGCTTGCATCTATTCTGGAAATAAAATTCTTTCTGGAACCCAGCAGGCCCTTTAGCCACTGTTAACAAAGAGAGAATTACTTGACTGTTCTGAATAGAGACTCTGGGGGTTTTTCCACTTGGGTCTTCATTTGGGGTGTTAAATTCCCAAGAGCAATGGCACTTAGAGGAGCTGCAGGTGCTGCCTGTTTCTTTACAGAGACACAGGGGCCTCCTTTATGCTGTCTCTTGTGCCGGGTGACCTAGAACAAAGATCCCTAAATAGTTCTTCTCTCTGCAGCCTGGGCCCCTGGTTTTACTTTCTCATTTCTTTTGAAAATAGCCACTTTTCTAAGGGTGACTGTTCCTGGAATAGATAGCTGGGAGGAGGCGGTAGAGCCGGTGAC